>NW_028261467.1:0-35827 GCF_051295495.1 Thamnophis sirtalis
AGCTCAAATTCGAACAACAAACACATATTAGTAGTGTCCTGAGTCGGGAAAGCTAAAAAAACACTCCATTTTGTGATCTGGTGTTTCCCTGGGGAGTTACAGCAAAGTGTATCTTAGAAATGGCATAAAAACTCAATTAAACCAGAACCTGTTTCTTTTGAACCAAAGCTCAAATTCGAACAGCAAACACATATTAGTAGTGCCCTTAGTCGGGAAAGCTAAAAAAACACTCCATTTTGTGATCTGGTGTTTCCCTGGGGAGTTACAGCAAAGTGTATCTTAGAAATGGCAGAAAAACTCAATTCAACCAGAAAGTGTTTCTTTTCAACCAAAGCTCAGATTCGAACAGCAAACACATATTAGTAGTGCCCTTAGTCGGGAAAGCTAAAAAAACACTCCATTTTGTGATCTGGTGTTTCCCTGGGGAGTTACAGCAAAGTGTATCTTAGAAATGGCAGAAAAACTCAATTCAACCAGAAAGTGTTTCTTTTCAACCAAAGCTCAGATTCGAACAACAAACACATATTAGTAGTGTCCTTAGTCGGGGAAGCTAAAAAAACACTCCATTTTGTGATCTGGTGTTTCCCTGAGGAGTTACAGCAAAGTGTATCTTAGAAATGGCAGAAAAACTCAATTCATCCAGAAAGTTTCTTTTGAACCAAAGCTCAGATTCGAACAACAAACACATATTAGTAGTGTCCTCAGTCGGGAAAGCTAAAAAAACACTCCATTTTGTGATCTGGTGTTTCCCTGGGGAGTTACAGCAAAGTGTATCTTAGAAATGGCAGAAAAACTCAATTCAACCAGAAAGTGTTTCTTTTGAACCAAAGCTCAGATTCGAACAACAAACACATATTAGTAGTGTCCTTAGTCGGGAAAGCTAAAAAAACACTCCATTTTGTGATCTGGTGTTTCCCTGGGGAGTTACAGCAAAGTGTATCTTAGAAATGGCAGAAAAACTCAATTAAACCAGAACCTGTTTCTTTTGAACCAAAGCTCAGATTCGAACAACAAACACATATTAGTAGTGTCCTTAGTCGGGAAAGCTAAAAAAACACTCCATTTTGTGATCTGGTGTTTCCCTGAGGAGTTACAGCAAAGTGTATCTTAGAAATGGCAGAAAAACTCAATTCAACCAGAACGTGTTTTTTTTCAACCAAAGCTCAGATTCGAACAACAAACACATATTAGTAGTGTCCTTAGTCGGGAAAGCTAAAAAAACACTCCATTTTGTGATCTGGTGTTTCCCTGGGGAGTTACAGCAAAGTGTATCTTAGAAATGGCAGAAAAACTCAATTCAACCAGAAAGTGTTTCTTTTGAACCAAAGCTCAGATTCGAACAACAAACACATATTAGTAGTGTCCTGAGTCGGGAAAGCTAAAGAAAAACTCCATTTTGTGATCTGGTGTTTCCCTGGGGAGTTACAGCAAAATGTATCTTAGAAATGGCAGAAAAACTCAATTCAACCAGAAAGTGTTTCTTTTGAACCAAAGCTCAAATTCGAACAGCAAACACATATTAGTAGTGTCCTTAGTCGGGAAAGCTAAAGAAAAACTCCATTTTGTGATCTTGTGTTTCCCTGGGGAGTTACAGCAATGTATATCTTAGAAATGGCAGAAAAACTCAATTCAACCAGAACGTGTTTCTTTTCAACCAAAGCTCAGATTCGAACAACAAACACATATTAGTAGTGTCCTTAGTCGGGAAAGCTAAAGAAAAACTCCATTTTGTGATCTGGTGTTTCCCTGGGGAGTTACAGCAAAGTGTATCTTAGAAATGGCAGAAAAACTCAATTCAACCAGAACGTGTTTCTTTTGAACCAAAGCTCAGATTCGAACAACAAACACATATTAGTAGTGTCCTTAGTCGGGAAAGCTAAAAAAACACTCCATTTTGTGATCTGGTGTTTCCCTGGGGAGTTACAGCAAAGTGTATCTTAGAAATGGCAGAAAAACTCAATTCAACCAGAACCTGTTTCTTTTGAACGAAAGCTCAGATTCGAACAACAAACACATATTAGTAGTGTCCTTAGTCGGGAAAGCTAAAAAAACACTCCATTTTGTGATCTGGTGTTTCCCTGGGGAGTTACAGCAAAGTGTATCTTAGAAATGGCAGAAAAACTCAATTCAACCAGAACCTGTTTCTTTTGAACCAAAGCTCAGATTCGAACAACAAACACATATTAGTAGTGTCCTTAGTCGGGAAAGCTAAAAAAACACTCCATTTTGTGATCTGGTGTTTCCCTGAGGAGTTACAGCAAAGTGTATCTTAGAAATGGCAGAAAAACTCAATTCAACAAGAACGTGTTTCTTTTCAACCAAAGCTCAGATTCGAACAACAAACACATATTAGTAGTGTCCTGATTCGGGAAAGCTAAAAAAACACTCCATTTTGTGATCTGGTGTTTCTCTGGGGAGTTACAGCAATGTATATCTTAGAAATGGCAGAAAAACTCAATTCAACCAGAACGTGTTTCTTTTCAACCAAAGCTCAGATTCGAACAACAAACACATATTAGTAGTGTCCTGATTCGGGAAAGCTAAAAAAACACTCCATTCTGTGATCTGGTGTTTCCCTGGGGAGTTACAGTAAAGTGTATATCAAATTGGCAAAAGAACTCAATTCAACCAGAAAGTGTTTCTTTTGAACCAAAGCTCAAATTCGAACAACAAACACATATTAGTAGTGTCCTTAGTCGGGAAAGCTAAAAAAACACTCCATTTTGTGATCTGGTGTTTCCCTGGGGAGTTACAGCAAAGTGTATCTTAGAAATGGCAGAAAAACTCAATTCAACCAGAACCTGTTTCTTTTGAACCAAAGCTCAGATTCGAACAACAAACACATATTAGTAGTGTCCTGAGTCGGGAAAGCTAAAAAAACACTCCATTTTGTGATCTGGTGTTTCCCTGGGGAGTTACAGTAAAGTGTATATCAAATTGGCAAAAGAACTCAATTCAACCAGAAAGTGTTTCTTTTGAACCAAAGCTCAAATTCGAACAACAAACACATATTAGTAGTGTCCTGAGTCGGGAAAGCTAAAAAAACACTCCATTTTGTGATCTGGTGTTTCCCTGGGGAGTTACAGCAAAGTGTATCTCAAATTGGCAAAAGAACTCAATTCAATCAGAAAGTGTTTCTTTTGAACCAAAGCTCAAATTCGAACAGCAAACACATATTAGTAGTGTCCTTAGTCGGGAAAGCTAAAGAAAAACTCCATTTTGTGATCTGGTGTTTCCCTGGGGAGTTACAGCAAAGTGTATCTTAGAAATGGCAGAAAAACTCAATTCAACCAGAAAGTGTTACTTTTGAACCAAAGCTCAGATTCGAACAACAAACACATATTAATAGTGTCCTTAGTCGGGAAAGCTAAAAAAACACTCCATTTGGTGATCTGGTGTTTCCCTGGGGAGTTACAGCAAAGTGTATCTTAGAAATGGCAGAAAAACTCAATTCAACCAGAACCTGTTTCTATTGAACCAAAGCTCAGATTCGAACAACAAACACATATTAGTAGTGTCCTTAGTCGGGAAAGCTTAAAAAAACACTCCATTTTGTGATCTGGTGTTTCCCTGAGGAGTTACAGCAAAGTGTATCTTAGAAATGGCAGAAAAACTCAATTCAACCAGAAAGTGTTTCTTTTGAACCAAAGCTCAGATTCGAACAACAAACACATATTAGTAGTGTCCTCAGTCGGGAAAGCTAAAAAGACACTCCATTTTGTGATCTGGTGTTTCCCTGGGGAGTTACAGTAAAGTGTATATCAAATTGGCAAAAGAACTCAATTCAACCAGAAAGTGTTTCTTTTGAACCAAAGCTCAAATTCGAACAACAAACACATATTACTAGTGTCCTGAGTCGGGAAAGCTAAAAAAACACTCCAGTTTGTGATCTGGTGTTTCCCTGGGGAGTTACAGCAATGTATATCTTAGAAATGGCAGAAAAACTCAATTCAACCAGAAAGTGTTTCTTTTCAACCAAAGCTCAAATTCGAACAGCAAATACATATTAGTAGTGTCCTTAGTCGGAAAAGCTAAAGAAAAACTCCATTTTGTGATCTGGTGTTTCCCTGGGGAGTTACAGCAAAGTGTATCTTAGAAATGGCATAAAAACTCAATTAAACCAGAACCTGTTTCTTTTGAACCAAAGCTCAAATTCGAACAGCAAACACATATTAGTAGTACCCTTAGTCGGGAAAGCTAAAAAAACACTCCATTTTGTGATCTGGTGTTTCCCTGAGGAGTTACAGCAAAGTGTATCTTAGAAATGGCAGAAAAACTCAATTCAACAAGAACGTGTTTCTTTTCAACCAAAGCTCAGATTCGAACAACAAACACATATTAGTAGTGTCCTGATTCGGGAAAGCTAAAAAAACACTCCATTTTGTGATCTGGTGTTTCTCTGGGGAGTTACAGCAATGTATATCTTAGAAATGGCAGAAAAACTCAATTCAACCAGAACGTGTTTCTTTTCAACCAAAGCTCAGATTCGAACAACAAACACATATTAGTAGTGTCCTGATTCGGGAAAGCTAAAAAAACACTCCATTCTGTGATCTGGTGTTTCCCTGGGGAGTTACAGTAAAGTGTATATCAAATTGGCAAAAGAACTCAATTCAACCAGAAAGTGTTTCTTTTGAACCAAAGCTCAAATTCGAACAACAAACACATATTAGTAGTGTCCTTAGTCGGGAAAGCTAAAAAAACACTCCATTTTGTGATCTGGTGTTTCCCTGGGGAGTTACAGCAAAGTGTATCTTAGAAATGGCAGAAAAACTCAATTCAACCAGAACCTGTTTCTTTTGAACCAAAGCTCAGATTCGAACAACAAACACATATTAGTAGTGTCCTGAGTCGGGAAAGCTAAAAAAACACTCCATTTTGTGATCTGGTGTTTCCCTGGGGAGTTACAGTAAAGTGTATATCAAATTGGCAAAAGAACTCAATTCAACCAGAAAGTGTTTCTTTTGAACCAAAGCTCAAATTCGAACAACAAACACATATTAGTAGTGTCCTGAGTCGGGAAAGCTAAAAAAACACTCCATTTTGTGATCTGGTGTTTCCCTGGGGAGTTACAGCAAAGTGTATCTCAAATTGGCAAAAGAACTCAATTCAATCAGAAAGTGTTTCTTTTGAACCAAAGCTCAAATTCGAACAGCAAACACATATTAGTAGTGTCCTTAGTCGGGAAAGCTAAAGAAAAACTCCATTTTGTGATCTGGTGTTTCCCTGGGGAGTTACAGCAAAGTGTATCTTAGAAATGGCAGAAAAACTCAATTCAACCAGAAAGTGTTACTTTTGAACCAAAGCTCAGATTCGAACAACAAACACATATTAATAGTGTCCTTAGTCGGGAAAGCTAAAAAAACACTCCATTTGGTGATCTGGTGTTTCCCTGGGGAGTTACAGCAAAGTGTATCTTAGAAATGGCAGAAAAACTCAATTCAACCAGAACCTGTTTCTATTGAACCAAAGCTCAGATTCGAACAACAAACACATATTAGTAGTGTCCTTAGTCGGGAAAGCTTAAAAAAACACTCCATTTTGTGATCTGGTGTTTCCCTGAGGAGTTACAGCAAAGTGTATCTTAGAAATGGCAGAAAAACTCAATTCAACCAGAAAGTGTTTCTTTTGAACCAAAGCTCAGATTCGAACAACAAACACATATTAGTAGTGTCCTCAGTCGGGAAAGCTAAAAAGACACTCCATTTTGTGATCTGGTGTTTCCCTGGGGAGTTACAGTAAAGTGTATATCAAATTGGCAAAAGAACTCAATTCAACCAGAAAGTGTTTCTTTTGAACCAAAGCTCAAATTCGAACAACAAACACATATTACTAGTGTCCTGAGTCGGGAAAGCTAAAAAAACACTCCAGTTTGTGATCTGGTGTTTCCCTGGGGAGTTACAGCAATGTATATCTTAGAAATGGCAGAAAAACTCAATTCAACCAGAAAGTGTTTCTTTTCAACCAAAGCTCAAATTCGAACAGCAAATACATATTAGTAGTGTCCTTAGTCGGAAAAGCTAAAGAAAAACTCCATTTTGTGATCTGGTGTTTCCCTGGGGAGTTACAGCAAAGTGTATCTTAGAAATGGCATAAAAACTCAATTAAACCAGAACCTGTTTCTTTTGAACCAAAGCTCAAATTCGAACAGCAAACACATATTAGTAGTACCCTTAGTCGGGAAAGCTAAAAAAACACTCCATTTTGTGATCTGGTGTTTCCCTGAGGAGTTACAGCAAAGTGTATCTTAGAAATGGCAGAAAAACTCAATTCAACAAGAACGTGTTTCTTTTCAACCAAAGCTCAGATTCGAACAACAAACACATATTAGTAGTGTCCTGATTCGGGAAAGCTAAAAAAACACTCCATTTTGTGATCTGGTGTTTCTCTGGGGAGTTACAGCAATGTATATCTTAGAAATGGCAGAAAAACTCAATTCAACCAGAACGTGTTTCTTTTCAACCAAAGCTCAGATTCGAACAACAAACACATATTAGTAGTGTCCTGATTCGGGAAAGCTAAAAAAACACTCCATTCTGTGATCTGGTGTTTCCCTGGGGAGTTACAGTAAAGTGTATATCAAATTGGCAAAAGAACTCAATTCAACCAGAAAGTGTTTCTTTTGAACCAAAGCTCAAATTCGAACAACAAACACATATTAGTAGTGTCCTTAGTCGGGAAAGCTAAAAAAACACTCCATTTTGTGATCTGGTGTTTCCCTGGGGAGTTACAGCAAAGTGTATCTTAGAAATGGCAGAAAAACTCAATTCAACCAGAACCTGTTTCTTTTGAACCAAAGCTCAGATTCGAACAACAAACACATATTAGTAGTGTCCTGAGTCGGGAAAGCTAAAAAAACACTCCATTTTGTGATCTGGTGTTTCCCTGGGGAGTTACAGTAAAGTGTATATCAAATTGGCAAAAGAACTCAATTCAACCAGAAAGTGTTTCTTTTGAACCAAAGCTCAAATTCGAACAACAAACACATATTAGTAGTGTCCTGAGTCGGGAAAGCTAAAAAAACACTCCATTTTGTGATCTGGTGTTTCCCTGGGGAGTTACAGCAAAGTGTATCTCAAATTGGCAAAAGAACTCAATTCAATCAGAAAGTGTTTCTTTTGAACCAAAGCTCAAATTCGAACAGCAAACACATATTAGTAGTGTCCTTAGTCGGGAAAGCTAAAGAAAAACTCCATTTTGTGATCTGGTGTTTCCCTGGGGAGTTACAGCAAAGTGTATCTTAGAAATGGCAGAAAAACTCAATTCAACCAGAAAGTGTTACTTTTGAACCAAAGCTCAGATTCGAACAACAAACACATATTAATAGTGTCCTTAGTCGGGAAAGCTAAAAAAACACTCCATTTTGTGATCTGGTGTTTCCCTGGGGAGTTACAGCAAAGTGTATCTTAGAAATGGCAGAAAAACTCAATTCAACCAGAACCTGTTTCTTTTGAACCAAAGCTCAGATTCGAACAACAAACACATATTAGTAGTGTCCTTAGTCGGGAAAGCTTAAAAAAACACTCCATTTTGTGATCTGGTGTTTCCCTGAGGAGTTACAGCAAAGTGTATCTTAGAAATGGCAGAAAAACTCAATTCAACCAGAACCTGTTTCTTTTGAACCAAAGCTCAGATTCGAACAACAAACACATATTAGTAGTGTCCTTAGTCGGGAAAGCTAAAAAAACACTCCATTTTGTGATCTGGTGTTTCCCTGGGGAGTTACAGCAAAGTGTATCTTAGAAATGGCAGAAAAACTCAATTCAACCAGAACCTGTTTCTTTTGAACCAAAGCTCAGATTCGAACAACAAACACATATTAGTAGTGTCCTTAGTCGGGAAAGCTAAAAAAACACTCCATTTTGTGATCTGGTGTTTCCCTGAGGAGTTACAGCAAAGTGTATCTTAGAAATGGCAGAAAAACTCAATTCAACCAGAACGTGTTTCTTTTCAACCAAAGCTCAGATTCGAACAACAAACACATATTAGTAGTGTCCTGATTCGGGAAAGCTAAAAAAACACTCCATTTTGTGATCTGGTGTTTCCCTGGGGAGTTACAGCAATGTATATCTTAGAAATGGCAGAAAAACTCAATTCAACCAGAACGTGTTTCTTTTCAACCAAAGCTCAGATTCGAACACCAAACACATATTAGTAGTGTCCTGATTCGGGAAAGCTAAAAAAACACTCCATTTTGTGATCTGGTGTTTCCCTGGGGAGTTACAGTAAAGTGTATATCAAATTGGCAAAAGAACTCAATTCAACCAGAAAGTGTTTCTTTTGAACCAAAGCTCAGATTCGAACAACAAACACATATTAGTAGTGTCCTGAGTCGGGAAAGCTAAAAAAACACTCCATTCTGTGATCTGGTGTTTCCCTGGGGAGTTACAGTAAAGTGTATATCAAATTGGCAAAAGAACTCAATTCAACCAGAAAGTGTTTCTTTTGAACCAAAGCTCAAATTCGAACAACAAACACATATTAGTAGTGTCCTTAGTCGGGAAAGCTAAAAAAACACTCCATTTTGTGATCTGGTGTTTCCCTGGGGAGTTACAGCAAAGTGTATCTTAGAAATGGCAGAAAAACTCAATTCAACCAGAACCTGTTTCTTTTGAACCAAAGCTCAGATTCGAACAACAAACACATATTAGTAGTGTCCTGAGTCGGGAAAGCTAAAAAAACACTCCATTTTGTGATCTGGTGTTTCCCTGGGGAGTTACAGTAAAGTGTATATCAAATTGGCAAAAGAACTCAATTCAACCAGAAAGTGTTTCTTTTGAACCAAAGCTCAAATTCGAACAACAAACACATATTAGTAGTGTCCTGAGTCGGGAAAGCTAAAAAAACACTCCATTTTGTGATCTGGTGTTTCCCTGGGGAGTTACAGCAAAGTGTATCTCAAATTGGCAAAAGAACTCAATTCAATCAGAAAGTGTTTCTTTTGAACCAAAGCTCAAATTCGAACAGCAAACACATATTAGTAGTGTCCTTAGTCGGGAAAGCTAAAGAAAAACTCCATTTTGTGATCTGGTGTTTCCCTGGGGAGTTACAGCAAAGTGTATCTTAGAAATGGCAGAAAAACTCAATTCAACCAGAAAGTGTTACTTTTGAACCAAAGCTCAGATTCGAACAACAAACACATATTAATAGTGTCCTTAGTCGGGAAAGCTAAAAAAACACTCCATTTTGTGATCTGGTGTTTCCCTGGGGAGTTACAGCAAAGTGTATCTTAGAAATGGCAGAAAAACTCAATTCAACCAGAACCTGTTTCTTTTGAACCAAAGCTCAGATTCGAACAACAAACACATATTAGTAGTGTCCTTAGTCGGGAAAGCTTAAAAAAACACTCCATTTTGTGATCTGGTGTTTCCCTGAGGAGTTACAGCAAAGTGTATCTTAGAAATGGCAGAAAAACTCAATTCAACCAGAACGTGTTTCTTTTCAACCAAAGCTCAGATTCGAACAACAAACACATATTAGTAGTGTCCTGATTCGGGAAAGCTAAAAAAACACTCCATTCTGTGATCTGGTGTTTCCCTGGGGAGTTACAGTAAAGTGTATATCAAATTGGCAAAAGAACTCAATTCAACCAGAAAGTGTTTCTTTTGAACCAAAGCTCAAATTCGAACAACAAACACATATTAGTAGTGTCCTTAGTCGGGAAAGCTAAAAAAACACTCCATTTTGTGATCTGGTGTTTCCCTGGGGAGTTACAGCAAAGTGTATCTTAGAAATGGCAGAAATACTCAATTCAACCAGAACCTGTTTCTTTTGAACCAAAGCTCAGATTCGAACAACAAACACATATTAGTAGTGTCCTGAGTCGGGAAAGCTAAAAAAACACTCCATTTTGTGATCTGGTGTTTCCCTGGGGAGTTACAGTAAAGTGTATATCAAATTGGCAAAAGAACTCAATTCAACCAGAAAGTGTTTCTTTTGAACCAAAGCTCAAATTCGAACAACAAACACATATTAGTAGTGTCCTGAGTCGGGAAAGCTAAAAAAACACTCCATTTTGTGATCTGGTGTTTCCCTGGGGAGTTACAGCAAAGTGTATCTCAAATTGGCAAAAGAACTCAATTCAATCAGAAAGTGTTTCTTTTGAACCAAAGCTCAAATTCGAACAGCAAACACATATTAGTAGTGTCCTTAGTCGGGAAAGCTAAAGAAAAACTCCATTTTGTGATCTGGTGTTTCCCTGGGGAGTTACAGCAAAGTGTATCTTAGAAATGGCAGAAAAACTCAATTCAACCAGAAAGTGTTACTTTTGAACCAAAGCTCAGATTCGAACAACAAACACATATTAATAGTGTCCTTAGTCGGGAAAGCTAAAAAAACACTCCATTTGGTGATCTGGTGTTTCCCTGGGGAGTTACAACAAAGTGTATCTTAGAAATGGCAGAAAAACTCAATTCAACCAGAACCTGTTTCTATTGAACCAAAGCTCAGATTCGAACAACAAACACATATTAGTAGTGTCCTTAGTCGGGAAAGCTTAAAAAAACACTCCATTTTGTGATCTGGTGTTTCCCTGAGGAGTTACAGCAAAGTGTATCTTAGAAATGGCAGAAAAACTCAATTCAACCAGAAAGTGTTTCTTTTGAACCAAAGCTCAGATTCGAACAACAAACACATATTAGTAGTGTCCTCAGTCGGGAAAGCTAAAAAGACACTCCATTTTGTGATCTGGTGTTTCCCTGGGGAGTTACAGTAAAGTGTATATCAAATTGGCAAAAGAACTCAATTCAACCAGAAAGTGTTTCTTTTGAACCAAAGCTCAAATTCGAACAACAAACACATATTACTAGTGTCCTGAGTCGGGAAAGCTAAAAAAACACTCCAGTTTGTGATCTGGTGTTTCCCTGGGGAGTTACAGCAATGTATATCTTAGAAATGGCAGAAAAACTCAATTCAACCAGAAAGTGTTTCTTTTCAACCAAAGCTCAAATTCGAACAGCAAATACATATTAGTAGTGTCCTTAGTCGGAAAAGCTAAAGAAAAACTCCATTTTGTGATCTGGTGTTTCCCTGGGGAGTTACAGCAAAGTGTATCTTAGAAATGGCATAAAAACTCAATTAAACCAGAACCTGTTTCTTTTGAACCAAAGCTCAAATTCGAACAGCAAACACATATTAGTAGTACCCTTAGTCGGGAAAGCTAAAAAAACACTCCATTTTGTGATCTGGTGTTTCCCTGAGGAGTTACAGCAAAGTGTATCTTAGAAATGGCAGAAAAACTCAATTCAACAAGAACGTGTTTCTTTTCAACCAAAGCTCAGATTCGAACAACAAACACATATTAGTAGTGTCCTGATTCGGGAAAGCTAAAAAAACACTCCATTTTGTGATCTGGTGTTTCTCTGGGGAGTTACAGCAATGTATATCTTAGAAATGGCAGAAAAACTCAATTCAACCAGAACGTGTTTCTTTTCAACCAAAGCTCAGATTCGAACAACAAACACATATTAGTAGTGTCCTGATTCGGGAAAGCTAAAAAAACACTCCATTCTGTGATCTGGTGTTTCCCTGGGGAGTTACAGTAAAGTGTATATCAAATTGGCAAAAGAACTCAATTCAACCAGAAAGTGTTTCTTTTGAACCAAAGCTCAAATTCGAACAACAAACACATATTAGTAGTGTCCTTAGTCGGGAAAGCTAAAAAAACACTCCATTTTGTGATCTGGTGTTTCCCTGGGGAGTTACAGCAAAGTGTATCTTAGAAATGGCAGAAAAACTCAATTCAACCAGAACCTGTTTCTTTTGAACCAAAGCTCAGATTCGAACAACAAACACATATTAGTAGTGTCCTGAGTCGGGAAAGCTAAAAAAACACTCCATTTTGTGATCTGGTGTTTCCCTGGGGAGTTACAGTAAAGTGTATATCAAATTGGCAAAAGAACTCAATTCAACCAGAAAGTGTTTCTTTTGAACCAAAGCTCAAATTCGAACAACAAACACATATTAGTAGTGTCCTGAGTCGGGAAAGCTAAAAAAACACTCCATTTTGTGATCTGGTGTTTCCCTGGGGAGTTACAGCAAAGTGTATCTCAAATTGGCAAAAGAACTCAATTCAATCAGAAAGTGTTTCTTTTGAACCAAAGCTCAAATTCGAACAGCAAACACATATTAGTAGTGTCCTTAGTCGGGAAAGCTAAAGAAAAACTCCATTTTGTGATCTGGTGTTTCCCTGGGGAGTTACAGCAAAGTGTATCTTAGAAATGGCAGAAAAACTCAATTCAACCAGAAAGTGTTACTTTTGAACCAAAGCTCAGATTCGAACAACAAACACATATTAATAGTGTCCTTAGTCGGGAAAGCTAAAAAAACACTCCATTTGGTGATCTGGTGTTTCCCTGGGGAGTTACAGCAAAGTGTATCTTAGAAATGGCAGAAAAACTCAATTCAACCAGAACCTGTTTCTATTGAACCAAAGCTCAGATTCGAACAACAAACACATATTAGTAGTGTCCTTAGTCGGGAAAGCTTAAAAAAACACTCCATTTTGTGATCTGGTGTTTCCCTGAGGAGTTACAGCAAAGTGTATCTTAGAAATGGCAGAAAAACTCAATTCAACCAGAAAGTGTTTCTTTTGAACCAAAGCTCAGATTCGAACAACAAACACATATTAGTAGTGTCCTCAGTCGGGAAAGCTAAAAAGACACTCCATTTTGTGATCTGGTGTTTCCCTGGGGAGTTACAGTAAAGTGTATATCAAATTGGCAAAAGAACTCAATTCAACCAGAAAGTGTTTCTTTTGAACCAAAGCTCAGATTCGAACAACAAACACATATTAGTAGTGTCCTTAGTCGGGAAAGCTAAAAAAACACTCCATTTTGTGATCTGGTGTTTCCCTGGGGAGTTACAGCAAAGTGTATCTTAGAAATGGCAGAAAAACTCAATTCAACCAGAACCTGTTTCTTTTGAACCAAAGCTCAGATTCGAACAACAAACACATATTAGTAGTGTCCTTAGTCGGGAAAGCTAAAAAAACACTCCATTTTGTGATCTGGTGTTTCCCTGAGGAGTTACAGCAAAGTGTATCTTAGAAATGGCAGAAAAACTCAATTCAACCAGAACGTGTTTCTTTTCAACCAAAGCTCAGATTCGAACAACAAACACATATTAGTAGTGTCCTGATTCGGGAAAGCTAAAAAAACACTCCATTTTGTGATCTGGTGTTTCCCTGGGGAGTTACAGCAATGTATATCTTAGAAATGGCAGAAAAACTCAATTCAACCAGAACGTGTTTCTTTTCAACCAAAGCTCAGATTCGAACACCAAACACATATTAGTAGTGTCCTGATTCGGGAAAGCTAAAAAAACACTCCATTTTGTGATCTGGTGTTTCCCTGGGGAGTTACAGTAAAGTGTATATCAAATTGGCAAAAGAACTCAATTCAACCAGAAAGTGTTTCTTTTGAACCAAAGCTCAAATTCGAACAACAAACACATATTAGTAGTGTCCTTAGTCGGGAAAGCTAAAAAAACACTCCATTTTGTGATCTGGTGTTTCCCTGGGGAGTTACAGCAAAGTGTATCTTAGAAATGGCAGAAAAACTCAATTCAACCAGAACCTGTTTCTTTTGAACCAAAGCTCAGATTCGAACAACAAACACATATTAGTAGTGTCCTGAGTCGGGAAAGCTAAAAAAACACTCCATTTTGTGATCTGGTGTTTCCCTGGGGAGTTACAGTAAAGTGTATATCAAATTGGCAAAAGAACTCAATTCAACCAGAAAGTGTTTCTTTTGAACCAAAGCTCAAATTCGAACAACAAACACATATTAGTAGTGTCCTGAGTCGGGAAAGCTAAAAAAACACTCCATTTTGTGATCTGGTGTTTCCCTGGGGAGTTACAGCAAAGTGTATCTCAAATTGGCAAAAGAACTCAATTCAATCAGAAAGTGTTTCTTTTGAACCAAAGCTCAAATTCGAACAGCAAACACATATTAGTAGTGTCCTTAGTCGGGAAAGCTAAAGAAAAACTCCATTTTGTGATCTGGTGTTTCCCTGGGGAGTTACAGCAAAGTGTATCTTAGAAATGGCAGAAAAACTCAATTCAACCAGAAAGTGTTACTTTTGAACCAAAGCTCAGATTCGAACAACAAACACATATTAATAGTGTCCTTAGTCGGGAAAGCTAAAAAAACACTCCATTTTGTGATCTGGTGTTTCCCTGGGGAGTTACAGCAAAGTGTATCTTAGAAATGGCAGAAAAACTCAATTCAACCAGAACCTGTTTCTTTTGAACCAAAGCTCAGATTCGAACAACAAACACATATTAGTAGTGTCCTTAGTCGGGAAAGCTTAAAAAAACACTCCATTTTGTGATCTGGTGTTTCCCTGAGGAGTTACAGCAAAGTGTATCTTAGAAATGGCAGAAAAACTCAATTCAACCAGAACCTGTTTCTTTTGAACCAAAGCTCAGATTCGAACAACAAACACATATTAGTAGTGTCCTTAGTCGGGAAAGCTAAAAAAACACTCCATTTTGTGATCTGGTGTTTCCCTGGGGAGTTACAGCAAAGTGTATCTTAGAAATGGCAGAAAAACTCAATTCAACCAGAACCTGTTTCTTTTGAACCAAAGCTCAGATTCGAACAACAAACACATATTAGTAGTGTCCTTAGTCGGGAAAGCTAAAAAAACACTCCATTTTGTGATCTGGTGTTTCCCTGAGGAGTTACAGCAAAGTGTATCTTAGAAATGGCAGAAAAACTCAATTCAACCAGAACGTGTTTCTTTTCAACCAAAGCTCAGATTCGAACAACAAACACATATTAGTAGTGTCCTGATTCGGGAAAGCTAAAAAAACACTCCATTTTGTGATCTGGTGTTTCCCTGGGGAGTTACAGCAATGTATATCTTAGAAATGGCAGAAAAACTCAATTCAACCAGAACGTGTTTCTTTTCAACCAAAGCTCAGATTCGAACACCAAACACATATTAGTAGTGTCCTGATTCGGGAAAGCTAAAAAAACACTCCATTTTGTGATCTGGTGTTTCCCTGGGGAGTTACAGTAAAGTGTATATCAAATTGGCAAAAGAACTCAATTCAACCAGAAAGTGTTTCTTTTGAACCAAAGCTCAGATTCGAACAACAAACACATATTAGTAGTGTCCTGAGTCGGGAAAGCTAAAAAAACACTCCATTTTGTGATCTGGTGTTTCCCTGGGGAGTTACAGTAAAGTGTATATCAAATTGGCAAAAGAACTCAATTCAACCAGAAAGTGTTTCTTTTGAACCAAAGCTCAAATTCGAACAACAAACACATATTAGTAGTGTCCTGAGTCGGGAAAGCTAAAAAAACACTCCATTTTGTGATCTGGTGTTTCCCTGGGGAGTTACAGCAAAGTGTATCTCAAATTGGCAAAAGAACTCAATTCAATCAGAAAGTGTTTCTTTTGAACCAAAGCTCAAATTCGAACAGCAAACACATATTAGTAGTGTCCTTAGTCGGGAAAGCTAAAGAAAAACTCCATTTTGTGATCTGGTGTTTCCCTGGGGAGTTACAGCAAAGTGTATCTTAGAAATGGCAGAAAAACTCAATTCAACCAGAAAGTGTTACTTTTGAACCAAAGCTCAGATTCGAACAACAAACACATATTAATAGTGTCCTTAGTCGGGAAAGCTAAAAAAACACTCCATTTTGTGATCTGGTGTTTCCCTGGGGAGTTACAGCAAAGTGTATCTTAGAAATGGCAGAAAAACTCAATTCAACCAGAACCTGTTTCTTTTGAACCAAAGCTCAGATTCGAACAACAAACACATATTAGTAGTGTCCTTAGTCGGGAAAGCTAAAAAAACACTCCATTTTGTGATCTGGTGTTTCCCTGAGGAGTTACAGCAAAGTGTATCTTAGAAATGGCAGAAAAACTCAATTCAACCAGAAAGTGTTTCTTTTGAACCAAAGCTCAGATTCGAACAACAAACACATATTAGTAGTGTCCTCAGTCGGGAAAGCTAAAAAGACACTCCATTTTGTGATCTGTTGTTTCCCTGGGGAGTTACAGTAAAGTGTATATCAAATTGGCAAAAGAACTCAATTCAACCAGAAAGTGTTTCTTTTGAACCAAAGCTCAAATTCGAACAACAAACACATATTAGTAGTGTCCTGAGTCGGGAAAGCTAAAAAAACACTCCATTTTGTGATCTGGTGTTTCCCTGGGGAGTTACAGCAAAGTGTATCTCAAATTGGCAAAGGAACTCAATTCAATCAGAAAGTGTTTCTTTTGAACCAAAGCTCAAATTCGAACAGCAAACACATATTAGTAGTGTCCTTAGTCGGGAAAGCTAAAGAAAAACTCCATTTTGTGATCTGGTGTTTCCCTGGGGAGTTACAGCAAAGTGTATCTTAGAAATGGCAGAAAAACTCAATTCAACCAGAACCTGTTTCTTTTGAACCAAAGCTCAGATTCGAACAACAAACACATATTAGTAGTGTCCTTAGTCGGGAAAGCTAAAAAAACACTCCATTTTGTGATCTGGTGTTTCCCTGGGGAGTTACAGTAAAGTGTATATCAAATTGGCAAAAGAACTCAATTCAACCAGAAAGTGTTTCTTTTGAACCAAAGCTCAAATTCGAACAACAAACACATATTAGTAGTGTCCTTAGTCGGGAAAGCTAAAAAAACACTCCATTTTGTGATCTGGTGTTTCCCTGGGGAGTTACAGCAAAGTGTATCTTAGAAATGGCAGAAAAACTCAATTCAACCAGAACCTGTTTCTTTTGAACTAAAGCTCAGATTCGAACAACAAACACATATTAGTAGTGTCCTGAGTCGGGAAAGCTAAAAAAAAAACTCCATTTTGTGATCTGGTGTTTCCCTGGGGAGTTACAGTAAAGTGTATATCAAATTGGCAAAAGAACTCAATTCAACCAGAAAGTGTTTCTTTTGAACCAAAGCTCAAATTCGAACAACAAACACATATTAGTAGTGTCCTGAGTCGGGAAAGCTAAAAAAACACTCCATTTTGTGATCTGGTGTTTCCCTGGGGAGTTACAGCAAAGTGTATCTTAGAAATGGAAGAAAAACTCAATTCAACCAGAACCTGTTTCTTTTGAACCAAAGCTCAAATTCGAACAACAAACACATATTAGTAGTGTCCTGAGTCTGGAAAGCTAAAGAAACACTCCATTTTGTGATCTGGTGTTTCCCTGGGGAGTTAGAGCAAAGTGTATATCAAATTGGCAAAAGAACTCAATTCAACCAGAAAGTGTTTCTTTTCAACCAAAGCTCAGATTCAAACAACAAACACATATTAGTAGTGTCCTGAGTCGGGAATGCTAAAAAACTACCCCATTTTGTGATCTGGTGTTTCCCTGGGGAGTTGCAGCAAAGTGTATATCAAATTAGCAAAAGAACTCAATTCAACCAGAAAGTGTTTCTTTTCAACCAAAGCTCAGATTCGAACAACAAACACATATTAGTAGTGTCCTGAGTCGGGAAAGTTAAAAAAACACTCCATTTTGTGATCTGGTGTTTCCCTGGGGAGTTACAGCAAAGTGTATCTTAGAAATGGCAGAAAAACTCAATTCAACCAGAAAGTGTTTCTTTTGAACCAAAGCTCAAATTCGAACAACAAACACATATTAGTAGTGTCCTGAGTCGGGAAAGCTAAAAAAACACTCCATTTTGTGATCTGGTGTTTCCCTGGGGAGTTAGAGCAAAGTGTATATCAAATTGGCAAAAGAACTCAATTCAACCAGAAAGTGTTTCTTTTCAACCAAAGCTCAAATTCGAACAACAAACACATATTAGTAGTGTCCTGAGTCGGGAAAGCCAAAAAAACACTCCATTTTGTGATCTGGTGTTTCCCTGGGGAGTTACAGCAAAGTGTATCTCAAATTGGCAAAAGAACTCAATTCAACCAGAAAGTGTTTCTTTTGAACCAAAGCTCAAATTCGAACAACAAACACATATTAGTAGTGTCCTGAGTCGGGAAAGCTAAAAAAACACTCCATTTTGTGATCTGGTGTTTCCCTGGGGAGTTACAACAAAGTGTATCTTAGAAATGGCAGAAAAACTCAATTCAACCAGAAAGTGTTTCTTTTCAACCAAAGCTCAGATTTGAACAACAAACACATATTAGTAGTGTCCTGAGTCTGGAAAGCTAAAGAAACACTCCATTTTGTGATCTGGTGTTTCCCTGGGGAGTTAGAGCAAAGTGTATATCAAATTGGCAAAAGAACTCAATTCAACCAGAAAGTGTTTCTTTTCAACCAAAGCTCAGATTCAAACAACAAACACATATTAGTAGTGTCCTGAGTCGGGAATGCTAAAAAACTACCCCATTTTGTGATCTGGTGTTTCCCTGGGGAGTTGCAGCAAAGTGTATATCAAATTAGCAAAAGAACTCAATTCAACCAGAAAGTGTTTCTTTTCAACCAAAGCTCAGATTCGAACAACAAACACATATTAGTAGTGTCCTGAGTCGGGAAAGCTAAAGAAACACTCCATTTTGTGATCTGGTGTTTCCCTGGGGAGTTACAGCAAAGTGTATCTTAGAAATGGCAGAAAAACTCAATTCAACCAGAAAGTGTTTCTTTTGAACCAAAGCTCAGATTTGAACAACAAACACATATTAGTAGTGTCCTTAGTCGGGAAAGCTAAAAAAACACTCCATTTTGTGATCTGGTGTTTCCCTGGGGAGTTACAGCAAAGTGTATCTTAGAAATTGCAGAAAAACTCAATTCAACCAGAACCTGTTTCTTTTGAACTAAAGCTCAGATTCGAACAACAAACACATATTAGTAGTGTCCTCAGTCGGGAAAGCTAAAAAAACACTCCATTTTGTGATCTGGTGTTTCCCTGCGGAGTTACAGCAAAGTGTATCTCAAATTGGCAAAAGAACTCAATTCAACCAGAACCTGTTTCTTTTGAACTAAAGCTCAGATTCGAACAACAAACACATATTAGTAGTGTCCTCAGTCGGGAAAGCTAAAAAAACACTCCATTTTGTGATCTGGTGTTTCCCTGCGGAGTTACAGCAAAGTGTATCTCAAATTGGCAAAAGAACTCAATTCAACCAGAAAGTGTTTCTTTTGAACCAAAGCTCAAATTCGAACAACAAACACATATTAGTAGTGTCCTCAGTCGGGAAAGCTAAAAAAACACTCCATTTTGTGATCTGGTGTTTCCCTGGGGAGTTACAGCAAAGTGTATCTCAAAATGGCAAAAGAACTCAATTCAACCAGAAAGTGTTTCTTTTCAACCAAAGCTCAGATTTGAACAACAAACACATATTAGTAGTGTCCTGAGTCGGGAAAGCTAAAAAAACACTCCATTTTGTGATCTGGTGTTTCCCTGGGGAGTTACAGCAAAGTGTATCTTAGAAATGGCAGAAAAACTCAATTCAACCAGAAAGTGTTTCTTTTGAACCAAAGCTCAGATTCGAACAACAAACACATATTAGTAGTGTCCTGAGTCGGGAAAGATAAAAAAAACACTCCATTTTGTGATCTGGTGTTTCCCTGGGGAGTTACAGCAAAGTGTATCTTAGAAATGGCAGAAAAACTCAATTCAACCAGAACGTGTTTCTTTTGAACTAAAGCTCAGATTCGAACAACAAACACATATTAGTAGTGTCCTGAGTCGGGAAAGCTAAAAAAACACTCCATTTTGTGATCTGGTGTTTCCCTGGGGAGTTACAGCAAAGTGTATCTCAAATTGGCAAAAGAACTCAATTCAACCAGAAAGTGTTTCTTTTGAACCAAAGCTCAAATTCGAACAACAAACACATATTAGTAGTGTCCTGAGTCGGGAAAGCTAAAAAAACACTCCATTTTGTGATCTGGTGTTTCCCTGGGGAGTTACAGCAAAGTGTATCTTAGAAATGGAAGAAAAACTCAATTCAACCAGAACCTGTTTCTTTTGAACCAAAGCTCAAATTCGAACAACAAACACATATTAGTAGTGTCCTGAGTCTGGAAAGCTAAAGAAACACTCCATTTTGTGATCTGGTGTTTCCCTGGGGAGTTAGAGCAAAGTGTATATCAAATTGGCAAAAGAACTCAATTCAACCAGAAAGTGTTTCTTTTCAACCAAAGCTCAGATTCAAACAACAAACACATATTAGTAGTGTCCTGAGTCGGGAATGCTAAAAAACTACCCCATTTTGTGATCTGGTGTTTCCCTGGGGAGTTGCAGCAAAGTGTATATCAAATTAGCAAAAGAACTCAATTCAACCAGAAAGTGTTTCTTTTCAACCAAAGCTCAGATTCGAACAACAAACACATATTAGTAGTGTCCTGAGTCGGGAAAGCTAAAAAAACACTCCATTTTGTGATCTGGTGTTTCCCTGGGGAGTTACAGCAAAGTGTATCTTAGAAATGGCAGAAAAACTCAATTCAACCAGAAAGTGTTTCTTTTGAACCAAAGCTCAAATTCGAACAACAAACACATATTAGTAGTGTCCTGAGTCGGGAAAGCTAAAAAAACACTCCATTTTGTGATCTGGTGTTTCCCTGGGGAGTTAGAGCAAAGTGTATATCAAATTGGCAAAAGAACTCAATTCAACCAGAAAGTGTTTCTTTTCAACCAAAGCTCAAATTCGAACAACAAACACATATTAGTAGTGTCCTGAGTCGGGAAAGCCAAAAAAACACTCCATTTTGTGATCTGGTGTTTCCCTGGGGAGTTACAGCAAAGTGTATCTCAAATTGGCAAAAGAACTCAATTCAACCAGAAAGTGTTTCTTTTGAACCAAAGCTCAAATTCGAACAACAAACACATATTAGTAGTGTCCTGAGTCGGGAAAGCTAAAAAAACACTCCATTTTGTGATCTGGTGTTTCCCTGGGGAGTTACAACAAAGTGTATCTTAGAAATGGCAGAAAAACTCAATTCAACCAGAAAGTGTTTCTTTTCAACCAAAGCTCAGATTTGAACAACAAACACATATTAGTAGTGTCCTTAGTCGGGAAAGCTAAAAAAAAACTCCATTTTGTGATCTGGTGTTTCCCTGGGGAGTTACAGCAAAGTGTATCTTAGAAATTGCAGAAAAACTCAATTCAACCAGAACGTGTTTCTTTTGAACTAAAGCTCAGATTCGAACAACAAACACATATTAGTAGTGTCCTCAGTCGGGAAAGCTAAAAAAACACTCCATTTTGTGATCTGGTGTTTCCCTGCGGAGTTACAGCAAAGTGTATCTTAGAAATGGCAGAAAAACTCAATTCAACCAGAAAGTGTTTCTTTTGAACCAAAGCTCAAATTCGAACAACAAACACATATTAGTAGTGTCCTGAGTCGGGAAAGCTAAAGAAACACTCCATTTTGTGATCTGGTGTTTCCCTGGGGAGTTAGAGCAAAGTGTATATCAAATTGGCAAAAGAACTCAATTCAACCAGAAAGTGTTTCTTTTCAACCAAAGCTCAGATTCAAACAACAAACAAATATTAGTAGTGTCCTGAGTCGGGAATGCTAAAAAACTACCCCATTTTGTGATCTGGTGTTTCCCTGGGGAGTTGCAGCAAAGTGTATATCAAATTAGCAAAAGAACTCAATTCAACCAGAAAGTGTTTCTTTTCAACCAAAGCTCAGATTCGAACAACAAACACATATTAGTAGTGTCCTGAGTCGGGAAAGCCAAAAAAACACTCCATTTTGTGATCTGGTGTTTCCCTGGGGAGTTACAGCAAAGTGTATCTCAAATTGGCAAAAGAACTCAATTCAACCAGAAAGTGTTTCTTTTGAACCAAAGCTCAAATTCGAACAACAAACACATATTAATAGTGTCCTTAGTCGGGAAAGCTAAAAAAACACTCCATTTTGTGATCTGGTGTTTCCCTGGGGAGTTACAGCAAAGTGTATCTTAGAAATGGAAGAAAAACTCAATTCAACCAGAACCTGTTTCTTTTGAACCAAAGCTCAAATTCGAACAACAAACACATATTAGTAGTGTCCTGAGTCGGGAAAGCTAAAAAAACACTCCATTTTGTGATCTGGTGTTTCCCTGGGGATTTAGAGCAAAGTGTATATCAAATTGGCAAAAGAACTCAATTCAACCAGAAAGTGTTTCTTTTCAACCAAAGCTCAAATTCGAACAACAAACACATATTAGTAGTGTCCTGAGTCGGGAAAGCCAAAAAAACACTCCATTTTGTGATCTGGTGTTTCCCTGGGGAGTTACAGCAAAGTGTATCTCAAATTGGCAAAAGAACTCAATTCAACCAGAAAGTGTTTCTTTTGAACCAAAGCTCAAATTCGAACAACAAACACATATTAGTAGTGTCCTGAGTCGGGAAAGCTAAAAAAACACTCCATTTTGTGATCTGGTGTTTCCCTGGGGAGTTACAACAAAGTGTATCTTAGAAATGGCAGAAAAACTCAATTCAACCAGAAAGTGTTTCTTTTCAACCAAAGCTCAGATTTGAACAACAAACACATATTAGTAGTGTCCTTAGTCGGGAAAGCTAAAAAAACACTCCATTTTGTGATCTGGTGTTTCCCTGGGGAGTTACAGCAAAGTGTATCTTAGAAATGGCAGAAAAACTCAATTCAACCAGAAAGTGTTTCTTTTGAACCAAAGCTCAAATTCGAACAACAAACACATATTAGTAGTGTCCTGAGTCGGGAAAGCTAAAGAAACACTCCATTTTGTGATCTGGTGTTTCCCTGGGGAGTTAGAGCAAAGTGTATATCAAATTGGCAAAAGAACTCAATTCAACCAGAAAGTGTTTCTTTTCAACCAAAGCTCAGATTCAAACAACAAACAAATATTAGTAGTGTCCTGAGTCGGGAATGCTAAAAAACTACCCCATTTTGTGATCTGGTGTTTCCCTGGGGAGTTGCAGCAAAGTGTATATCAAATTAGCAAAAGAACTCAATTCAACCAGAAAGTGTTTCTTTTCAACCAAAGCTCAGATTCGAACAACAAACACATATTAGTAGTGTCCTGAGTCGGGAAAGCCAAAAAAACACTCCATTTTGTGATCTGGTGTTTCCCTGGGGAGTTACAGCAAAGTGTATCTCAAATTGGCAAAAGAACTCAATTCAACCAGAAAGTGTTTCTTTTGAACCAAAGCTCAAATTCGAACAACAAACACATATTAGTAGTGTCCTGAGTCGGGAAAGCTAAAAAAACACTCCATTTTGTGATCTGGTGTTTCCCTGGGGAGTTACAACAAAGTGTATCTTAGAAATGGCAGAAAAACTCAATTCAACCAGAAAGTGTTTCTTTTCAACCAAAGCTCAGATTTGAACAACAAACACATATTAGTAGTGTCCTTAGTCGGGAAAGCTAAAAAAACACTCCATTTTGTGATCTGGTGTTTCCCTGGGGAGTTACAGCAAAGTGTATCTTAGAAATTGCAGAAAAACTCAATTCAACCAGAACCTGTTTCTTTTGAACTAAAGCTCAGATTCGAACAACAAACACATATTAGTAGTGTCCTCAGTCGGGAAAGCTAAAAAAACACTCCATTTTGTGATCTGGTGTTTCCCTGCGGAGTTACAGCAAAGTGTATCTCAAATTGGCAAAAGAACTCAATTCAACCAGAAAGTGTTTCTTTTGAACCAAAGCTCAAATTCGAACAACAAACACATATTAGTAGTGTCCTGAGTCGGGAAAGCTAAAAAAACACTCCATTTTGTGATCTGGTGTTTCCCTGGGGAGTTACAGCAAAGTGTATCTTAGAAATGGAAGAAAAACTCAATTCAACCAGAACCTGTTTCTTTTGAACCAAAGCTCAAATTCGAACAACAAACACATATTAGTAGTGTCCTGAGTCGGGAAAGCTAAAAAAACACTCCATTTTGTGATCTGGTGTTTCCCTGGGGAGTTAGAGCAAAGTGTATATCAAATTGGCAAAAGAACTCAATTCAACCAGAAAGTGTTTCTTTTCAACCAAAGCTCAGATTCAAACAACAAACAAATATTAGTAGTGTCCTGAGTCGGGAATGCTAAAAAACTACCCCATTTTGTGAGCTGGTGTTTCCCTGGGGAGTTGCAGCAAAGTGTATATCAAATTAGCAAAAGAACTCAATTCAACCAGAAAGTGTTTCTTTTCAACCAAAGCTCAGATTCGAACAACAAACACATATTAGTAGTGTCCTGAGTCGGGAAAGCCAAAAAAACACTCCATTTTGTGATCTGGTGTTTCCCTGGGGAGTTACAGCAAAGTGTATCTCAAATTGGCAAAAGAACTCAATTCAACCAGAAAGTGTTTCTTTTGAACCAAAGCTCAAATTCGAACAACAAACACATATTAGTAGTGTCCTGAGTCGGGAAAGCTAAAAAAACACTCCATTTTGTGATCTGGTGTTTCCCTGGGGAGTTACAGCAAAGTGTATCTTAGAAATTGCAGAAAAACTCAATTCAACCAGAACCTGTTTCTTTTGAACTAAAGCTCAGATTCGAACAACAAACACATATTAGTAGTGTCTTCAGTCGGGAAAGCTAAAAAAACACTCCATTTTGTGATCTGGTGTTTCCCTGCGGAGTTACAGCAAAGTGTATCTCAAATTGGCAAAAGAACTCAATTCAACCAGAAAGTGTTTCTTTTGAACCAAAGCTCAAATTCGAACAACAAACACATATTAGTAGTGTCCTCAGTCGGGAAAGCTAAAAAAACACTCCATTTTGTTATCTGGTGTTTCCCTGGGGAGTTACAGCAAAGTGTATATCAAATTGGCAAAAGAACTCAATTCAACCAGAAAGTGTTTCTTTTCAACCAAAGCTCAGATTCAAACAACAAACACATATTAGTAGTGTCCTGAGTCGGGAATGCTAAAAAACTACCCCATTTTGTGATCTGGTGTTTCCCTGGGGAGTTACAACAAAGTGTATATCAAATTAGCAAAAGAACTCAATTCAACCAGAAAGTGTTTCTTTTGAACTAAAGCTCAGATTCGAACAACAAACACATATTAGTAGTGTCCTCAGTCGGGAAAGCTAAAAAAAAACACTCCATTTTGTGATCTGGTGTTTCCCTGGGGAGTTACAGCAAAGTGTATCTCAAATTGGCAAAAGAACTCAATTCAACCAGAACGTGTTTCTTTTGAACTAAAGCTCAGATTCGAACAACAAACACATATTAGTAGTGTCCTGAGTCGGGAAAGCTAAAAAAACACTCCATTTTGTGATCTGGTGTTTCCCTGGGGAGTTACAGCAAAGTGTATCTTAGAAATGGCAGAAAAACTCAATTCAACCAGAACGTGTTTCTTTTGAACTAAAGCTCAGATTCGAACAACAAACACATATTAGTAGTGTCCTGAGTCGGGAAAGCTAAAGAAACACTCCACTTTGTGATCTGGTGTTTCCCTGGGGAGTTAGAGCAAAGTGTATATCAAATTGGCAAAAGAACTCAATTCAACCAGAAAGTGTTTCTTTTCAACCAAAGCTCAGATTCAAACAACAAACACATATTAGTAGTGTCCTGAGTCGGGAATGCTAAAAAACTACCCCATTTTGTGATCTGGTGTTTCCCTGGGGAGTTGCAGCAAAGTGTATATCAAATTAGCAAAAGAACTCAATTCAACCAGAAAGTGTTTCTTTTCAACCAAAGCTCAGATTTGAACAACAAACACATATTAGTAGTGTCCTGAGTCGGGAAAGCTAAAAAAACACTCCATTTTGTGATCTGGTGTTTCCTTGGGGAGTTACAGCAAAGTGTATCTTAGAAATGGCAGAAAAACTCAATTCAACCAGAAAGTGTTTCTTTTGAACCAAAGCTCAAATTCGAACAACAAACACATATTAGTAGTGTCCTGAGTCGGGAAAGCTAAAAAAACACTCCATTTTGTGATCTGGTGTTTCCCTGGGGAGTTACAGCAAAGTGTATCTTAGAAATGGCAGAAAAACTCAATTCAACCAGAACGTGTTTCTTTTGAACTAAAGCTCAGATTCGAACAACAAACACATATTAGTAGTGTCCTGAGTCGGGAAAGCTAAAAAAACACTCCATTTTGTGATCTGGTGTTTCCCTGGGGAGTTACAGCAAAGTGTATCTCAAATTGGCAAAAGAACTCAATTCAACCAGAAAGTGTTTCTTTTGAACCAAAGCTCAAATTCGAACAACAAACACATATTAGTAGTGTCCTGAGTCGGGAAAGCTAAAAAAACACTCCATTTTGTGATCTGGTGTTTCCCTGGGGAGTTACAGCAAAGTGTATCTTAGAAATGGCAGAAAAACTCAATTCAACCAGAACCTGTTTCTTTTGAACCAAAGCTCAAATTCGAACAACAAACACATATTAGTAGTGTCCTCAGTCGGGAAAGCTAAAAAAAAACACTCCATTTTGTGATCTGGTGTTTCCCTGGGGAGTTACAGCAAAGTGTATCTCAAATTGGCAAAAGAACTCAATTCAACCAGAACGTGTTTCTTTTGAACTAAAGCTCAGATTCGAACAACAAACACATATTAGTAGTGTCCTGAGTCGGGAAAGCTAAAAAAACACTCCATTTTGTGATCTGGTGTTTCCCTGGGGAGTTACAGCAAAGTGTATCTCAAATTGGCAAAAGAACTCAATTCAACCAGAAAGTGTTTCTTTTGAACCAAAGCTCAAATTCGAACAACAAACACATATTAGTAGTGTCCTGAGTCGGGAAAGCTAAAAAAACACTCCATTTTGTGATCTGGTGTTTCCCTGGGGAGTTACAGCAAAGTGTATCTTAGAAATGGCAGAAAAACTCAATTCAACCAGAACCTGTTTCTTTTGAACCAAAGCTCAAATTCGAACAACAAACACATATTAGTAGTGTCCTCAGTCGGGAAAGCTAAAAAAAAACACTCCATTTTGTGATCTGGTGTTTCCCTGGGGAGTTACAGCAAAGTGTATCTCAAATTGGCAAAAGAACTCAATTCAACCAGAACGTGTTTCTTTTGAACTAAAGCTCAGATTCGAACAACAAACACATATTAGTAGTGTCCTGAGTCGGGAAAGCTAAAAAAACACTCCATTTTGTGATCTGGTGTTTCCCTGGGGAGTTACAGCAAAGTGTATCTTAGAAATGGCAGAAAAACTCAATTCAACCAGAACGTGTTTCTTTTGAACTAAAGCTCAGATTCGAACAACAAACACATATTAGTAGTGTCCTGAGTCGGGAAAGCAAAAAAAAACACTCCATTTTGTGATCTGGTGTTTCCCTGGGGAGTTACAGCAAAGTGTATCTCAAATTGGCAAAAGAACTCAATTCAACCAGAAAGTGTTTCTTTTGAACCAAAGCTCAAATTCGAACAACAAACACATATTAGTAGTGTCCTGAGTCGGGAAAGCTAAAAAACACACTCCATTTTGTGATCTGGTGTTTCCCTGGGGAGTTACAGCAAAGTGTATCTTAGAAATGGCAGAAAAACTCAATTCAACCAGAACCTGTTTCTTTTGAACCAAAGCTCAAATTCGAACAACAAACACATATTAGTAGTGTCCTGAGTCGGGAAAGCTAAAGAAACACTCCATTTTGTGATCTGGTGTTTCCCTGGGGAGTTAGAGCAAAGTGTATATCAAATTGGCAAAAGAACTCAATTCAACCAGAAAGTGTTTCTTTTCAACCAAAGCTCAGATTCAAACAACAAACACATATTAGTAGTGTCCTGAGTCGGGAATGCTAAAAAACTACCCCATTTTGTGATCTGGTGTTTCCCTGGGGAGTTACAACAAAGTGTATATCAAATTAGCAAAAGAACTCAATTCAACCAGAAAGTGTTTCTTTTGAACTAAAGCTCAGATTCGAACAACAAACACATATTAGTAGTGTCCTCAGTCGGGAAAGCTAAAAAAAAACACTCCATTTTGTGATCTGGTGTTTCCCTGGGGAGTTACAGCAAAGTGTATCTCAAATTGGCAAAAGAACTCAATTCAACCAGAACGTGTTTCTTTTGAACTAAAGCTCAGATTCGAACAACAAACACATATTAGTAGTGTCCTGAGTCGGGAAAGCTAAAAAAACACTCCATTTTGTGATCTGGTGTTTCCCTGGGGAGTTACAGCAAAGTGTATCTTAGAAATGGCAGAAAAACTCAATTCAACCAGAACGTGTTTCTTTTGAACTAAAGCTCAGATTCGAACAACAAACACATATTAGTAGTGTCCTGAGTCGGGAAAGCTAAAGAAACACTCCACTTTGTGATCTGGTGTTTCCCTGGGGAGTTAGAGCAAAGTGTATATCAAATTGGCAAAAGAACTCAATTCAACCAGAAAGTGTTTCTTTTCAACCAAAGCTCAGATTCAAACAACAAACACATATTAGTAGTGTCCTGAGTCGGGAATGCTAAAAAACTACCCCATTTTGTGATCTGGTGTTTCCCTGGGGAGTTGCAGCAAAGTGTATATCAAATTAGCAAAAGAACTCAATTCAACCAGAAAGTGTTTCTTTTCAACCAAAGCTCAGATTTGAACAACAAACACATATTAGTAGTGTCCTGAGTCGGGAAAGCTAAAAAAACACTCCATTTTGTGATCTGGTGTTTCCTTGGGGAGTTACAGCAAAGTGTATCTTAGAAATGGCAGAAAAACTCAATTCAACCAGAAAGTGTTTCTTTTGAACCAAAGCTCAAATTCGAACAACAAACACATATTAGTAGTGTCCTGAGTCGGGAAAGCTAAAAAAACACTCCATTTTGTGATCTGGTGTTTCCCTGGGGAGTTACAGCAAAGTGTATCTTAGAAATGGCAGAAAAACTCAATTCAACCAGAACGTGTTTCTTTTGAACTAAAGCTCAGATTCGAACAACAAACACATATTAGTAGTGTCCTGAGTCGGGAAAGCTAAAAAAACACTCCATTTTGTGATCTGGTGTTTCCCTGGGGAGTTACAGCAAAGTGTATCTCAAATTGGCAAAAGAACTCAATTCAACCAGAAAGTGTTTCTTTTGAACCAAAGCTCAAATTCGAACAACAAACACATATTAGTAGTGTCCTGAGTCGGGAAAGCTAAAAAAACACTCCATTTTGTGATCTGGTGTTTCCCTGGGGAGTTACAGCAAAGTGTATCTTAGAAATGGCAGAAAAACTCAATTCAACCAGAACCTGTTTCTTTTGAACCAAAGCTCAAATTCGAACAACAAACACATATTAGTAGTGTCCTCAGTCGGGAAAGCTAAAAAAAAACACTCCATTTTGTGATCTGGTGTTTCCCTGGGGAGTTACAGCAAAGTGTATCTCAAATTGGCAAAAGAACTCAATTCAACCAGAACGTGTTTCTTTTGAACTAAAGCTCAGATTCGAACAACAAACACATATTAGTAGTGTCCTGAGTCGGGAAAGCTAAAAAAACACTCCATTTTGTGATCTGGTGTTTCCCTGGGGAGTTACAGCAAAGTGTATCTCAAATTGGCAAAAGAACTCAATTCAACCAGAAAGTGTTTCTTTTGAACCAAAGCTCAAATTCGAACAACAAACACATATTAGTAGTGTCCTGAGTCGGGAAAGCTAAAAAAACACTCCATTTTGTGATCTGGTGTTTCCCTGGGGAGTTACAGCAAAGTGTATCTTAGAAATGGCAGAAAAACTCAATTCAACCAGAACCTGTTTCTTTTGAACCAAAGCTCAAATTCGAACAACAAACACATATTAGTAGTGTCCTCAGTCGGGAAAGCTAAAAAAAAACACTCCATTTTGTGATCTGGTGTTTCCCTGGGGAGTTACAGCAAAGTGTATCTCAAATTGGCAAAAGAACTCAATTCAACCAGAACGTGTTTCTTTTGAACTAAAGCTCAGATTCGAACAACAAACACATATTAGTAGTGTCCTGAGTCGGGAAAGCTAAAAAAACACTCCATTTTGTGATCTGGTGTTTCCCTGGGGAGTTACAGCAAAGTGTATCTTAGAAATGGCAGAAAAACTCAATTCAACCAGAACGTGTTTCTTTTGAACTAAAGCTCAGATTCGAACAACAAACACATATTAGTAGTGTCCTGAGTCGGGAAAGCAAAAAAAAAACACTCCATTTTGTGATCTGGTGTTTCCCTGGGGAGTTACAGCAAAGTGTATCTCAAATTGGCAAAAGAACTCAATTCAACCAGAAAGTGTTTCTTTTGAACCAAAGCTCAAATTCGAACAACAAACACATATTAGTAGTGTCCTGAGTCGGGAAAGCTAAAAAACACACTCCATTTTGTGATCTGGTGTTTCCCTGGGGAGTTACAGCAAAGTGTATCTTAGAAATGGCAGAAAAACTCAATTCAACCAGAACCTGTTTCTTTTGAACCAAAGCTCAAATTCGAACAACAAACACATATTAGTAGTGTCCTGAGTCGGGAAAGCTAAAGAAACACTCCATTTTGTGATCTGGTGTTTCCCTGGGGAGTTAGAGCAAAGTGTATATCAAATTGGCAAAAGAACTCAATTCAACCAGAAAGTGTTTCTTTTCAACCAAAGCTCAGATTCAAACAACAAACACATATTAGTAGTGTCCTGAGTCGGGAATGCTAAAAAACTACCCCATTTTGTGATCTGGTGTTTCCCTGGGGAGTTGCAGCAAAGTGTATATCAAATTAGCAAAAGAACTCAATTCAACCAGAAAGTGTTTCTTTTCAACCAAAGCTCAGATTTGAACAACAAACACATATTAGTAGTGTCCTGAGTCGGGAAAGCTAAAAAAAACACTCCATTTTGTGATCTGGTGTTTCCCTGGGGAGTTACAGCAAAGTGTATCTTAGAAATGGCAGAAAAACTCAATTCAACCAGAAAGTGTTTCTTTTGAACCAAAGCTCAAATTCGAACAACAAACACATATTAGTAGTGTCCTGAGTCGGGAAAGCTAAAAAAAACACTCCATTTTGTGATCTGGTGTTTCCCTGGGGAGTTACAGCAAAGTGTATCTTAGAAATGGAAGAAAAACTCAATTCAACCAGAACGTGTTTCTTTTGAACTAAAGCTCAGATTCGAACAACAAACACATATTAGTAGTGTCCTGAGTCGGGAAAGCTAAAAAAACACTCCATTTTGTGATCTGGTGTTTCCCTGGGGAGTTACAGCAAAGTGTATCTCAAATTGGCAAAAGAACTCAATTCAACCAGAAAGTGTTTCTTTTCAACCAAAGCTCAGATTCAAACAACAAACACATATTAGTAGTGTCCTGAGTCGGGAATGCTAAAAAACTACCCCATTTTGTGATCTGGTGTTTCCCTGGGGAGTTACAACAAAGTGTATATCAAATTAGCAAAAGAACTCAATTCAACCAGAAAGTGTTTCTTTTGAACTAAAGCTCAGATTCGAACAACAAACACATATTAGTAGTGTCCTCAGTCGGGAAAGCTAAAAAAAAACACTCCATTTTGTGATCTGGTGTTTCCCTGGGGAGTTACAGCAAAGTGTATCTCAAATTGGCAAAAGAACTCAATTCAACCAGAACGTGTTTCTTTTGAACTAAAGCTCAGATTCGAACAACAAACACATATTAGTAGTGTCCTGAGTCGGGAAAGCTAAAAAAACACTCCATTTTGTGATCTGGTGTTTCCCTGGGGAGTTACAGCAAAGTGTATCTTAGAAATGGCAGAAAAACTCAATTCAACCAGAACGTGTTTCTTTTGAACTAAAGCTCAGATTCGAACAACAAACACATATTAGTAGTGTCCTGAGTCGGGAAAGCTAAAGAAACACTCCACTTTGTGATCTGGTGTTTCCCTGGGGAGTTAGAGCAAAGTGTATATCAAATTGGCAAAAGAACTCAATTCAACCAGAAAGTGTTTCTTTTCAACCAAAGCTCAGATTCAAACAACAAACACATATTAGTAGTGTCCTGAGTCGGGAATGCTAAAAAACTACCCCATTTTGTGATCTGGTGTTTCCCTGGGGAGTTGCAGCAAAGTGTATATCAAATTAGCAAAAGAACTCAATTCAACCAGAAAGTGTTTCTTTTCAACCAAAGCTCAGATTTGAACAACAAACACATATTAGTAGTGTCCTGAGTCGGGAAAGCTAAAAAAACACTCCATTTTGTGATCTGGTGTTTCCCTGGGGAGTTACAGCAAAGTGTATCTTAGAAATGGCAGAAAAACTCAATTCAACCAGAAAGTGTTTCTTTTGAACCAAAGCTCAAATTCGAACAACAAACACATATTAGTAGTGTCCTGAGTCGGGAAAGCTAAAAAAAACACTCCATTTTGTGATCTGGTGTTTCCCTGGGGAGTTACAGCAAAGTGTATCTTAGAAATGGAAGAAAAACTCAATTCAACCAGAACGTGTTTCTTTTGAACTAAAGCTCAGATTCGAACAACAAACACATATTAGTAGTGTCCTGAGTCGGGAAAGCTAAAAAAACACTCCATTTTGTGATCTGGTGTTTCCCTGGGGAGTTACAGCAAAGTGTATCTCAAATTGGCAAAAGAACTCAATTCAACCAGAAAGTGTTTCTTTTCAACCAAAGCTCAGATTCAAACAACAAACACATATTAGTAGTGTCCTGAGTCGGGAATGCTAAAAAACTACCCCATTTTGTGATCTGGTGTTTCCCTGGGGAGTTACAACAAAGTGTATATCAAATTAGCAAAAGAACTCAATTCAACCAGAAAGTGTTTCTTTTGAACTAAAGCTCAGATTCGAACAACAAACACATATTAGTAGTGTCCTCAGTCGGGAAAGCTAAAAAAAAACACTCCATTTTGTGATCTGGTGTTTCCCTGGGGAGTTACAGCAAAGTGTATCTCAAATTGGCAAAAGAACTCAATTCAACCAGAACGTGTTTCTTTTGAACTAAAGCTCAGATTCGAACAACAAACACATATTAGTAGTGTCCTGAGTCGGGAAAGCTAAAAAAACACTCCATTTTGTGATCTGGTGTTTCCCTGGGGAGTTACAGCAAAGTGTATCTTAGAAATGGCAGAAAAACTCAATTCAACCAGAACGTGTTTCTTTTGAACTAAAGCTCAGATTCGAACAACAAACACATATTAGTAGTGTCCTGAGTCGGGAAAGCTAAAGAAACACTCCACTTTGTGATCTGGTGTTTCCCTGGGGAGTTAGAGCAAAGTGTATATCAAATTGGCAAAAGAACTCAATTCAACCAGAAAGTGTTTCTTTTCAACCAAAGCTCAGATTCAAACAACAAACACATATTAGTAGTGTCCTGAGTCGGGAATGCTAAAAAACTACCCCATTTTGTGATCTGGTGTTTCCCTGGGGAGTTGCAGCAAAGTGTATATCAAATTAGCAAAAGAACTCAATTCAACCAGAAAGTGTTTCTTTTCAACCAAAGCTCAGATTTGAACAACAAACACATATTAGTAGTGTCCTGAGTCGGGAAAGCTAAAAAAACACTCCATTTTGTGATCTGGTGTTTCCTTGGGGAGTTACAGCAAAGTGTATCTTAGAAATGGCAGAAAAACTCAATTCAACCAGAAAGTGTTTCTTTTGAACCAAAGCTCAAATTCGAACAACAAACACATATTAGTAGTGTCCTGAGTCGGGAAAGCTAAAAAAACACTCCATTTTGTGATCTGGTGTTTCCCTGGGGAGTTACAGCAAAGTGTATCTTAGAAATGGCAGAAAAACTCAATTCAACCAGAACGTGTTTCTTTTGAACTAAAGCTCAGATTCGAACAACAAACACATATTAGTAGTGTCCTGAGTCGGGAAAGCTAAAAAAACACTCCATTTTGTGATCTGGTGTTTCCCTGGGGAGTTACAGCAAAGTGTATCTCAAATTGGCAAAAGAACTCAATTCAACCAGAAAGTGTTTCTTTTGAACCAAAGCTCAAATTCGAACAACAAACACATATTAGTAGTGTCCTGAGTCGGGAAAGCTAAAAAAACACTCCATTTTGTGATCTGGTGTTTCCCTGGGGAGTTACAGCAAAGTGTATCTTAGAAATGGCAGAAAAACTCAATTCAACCAGAACCTGTTTCTTTTGAACCAAAGCTCAAATTCGAACAACAAACACATATTAGTAGTGTCCTCAGTCGGGAAAGCTAAAAAAAAACACTCCATTTTGTGATCTGGTGTTTCCCTGGGGAGTTACAGCAAAGTGTATCTCAAATTGGCAAAAGAACTCAATTCAACCAGAACGTGTTTCTTTTGAACTAAAGCTCAGATTCGAACAACAAACACATATTAGTAGTGTCCTGAGTCGGGAAAGCTAAAAAAACACTCCATTTTGTGATCTGGTGTTTCCCTGGGGAGTTACAGCAAAGTGTATCTTAGAAATGGCAGAAAAACTCAATTCAACCAGAACGTGTTTCTTTTGAACTAAAGCTCAGATTCGAACAACAAACACATATTAGTAGTGTCCTGAGTCGGGAAAGCAAAAAAAAACACTCCATTTTGTGATCTGGTGTTTCCCTGGGGAGTTACAGCAAAGTGTATCTCAAATTGGCAAAAGAACTCAATTCAACCAGAAAGTGTTTCTTTTGAACCAAAGCTCAAATTCGAACAACAAACACATATTAGTAGTGTCCTGAGTCGGGAAAGCTAAAAAACACACTCCATTTTGTGATCTGGTGTTTCCCTGGGGAGTTACAGCAAAGTGTATCTTAGAAATGGCAGAAAAACTCAATTCAACCAGAACCTGTTTCTTTTGAACCAAAGCTCAAATTCGAACAACAAACACATATTAGTAAGTGTCCTGAGTCGGGAAAGCTAAAGAAACACTCCATTTTGTGATCTGGTGTTTCCCTGGGGAGTTAGAGCAAAGTGTATATCAAATTGGCAAAAGAACTCAATTCAACCAGAAAGTGTTTCTTTTCAACCAAAGCTCAGATTCAAACAACAAACACATATTAGTAGTGTCCTGAGTCGGGAATGCTAAAAAACTACCCCATTTTGTGATCTGGTGTTTCCCTGGGGAGTTGCAGCAAAGTGTATATCAAATTAGCAAAAGAACTCAATTCAACCAGAAAGTGTTTCTTTTCAACCAAAGCTCAGATTTGAACAACAAACACATATTAGTAGTGTCCTGAGTCGGGAAAGCTAAAAAAACACTCCATTTTGTGATCTGGTGTTTCCCTGGGGAGTTACAGCAAAGTGTATCTTAGAAATGGCAGAAAAACTCAATTCAACCAGAAAGTGTTTCTTTTGAACCAAAGCTCAAATTCGAACAACAAACACATATTAGTAGTGTCCTGAGTCGGGAAAGCTAAAAAAAACACTCCATTTTGTGATCTGGTGTTTCCCTGGGGAGTTACAGCAAAGTGTATCTTAGAAATGGAAGAAAAACTCAATTCAACCAGAACGTGTTTCTTTTGAACTAAAGCTCAGATTCGAACAACAAACACATATTAGTAGTGTCCTGAGTCGGGAAAGCTAAAAAAACACTCCATTTTGTGATCTGGTGTTTCCCTGGGGAGTTACAGCACAGTGTATCTCAAATTGGCAAAAGAACTCAATTCAACCAGAAAGTGTTTCTTTTCAACCAAAGCTCAGATTCAAACAACAAACACATATTAGTAGTGTCCTGAGTCGGGAATGCTAAAAAACTACCCCATTTTGTGATCTGGTGTTTCCCTGGGGAGTTACAACAAAGTGTATATCAAATTAGCAAAAGAACTCAATTCAACCAGAAAGTGTTTCTTTTGAACTAAAGCTCAGATTCGAACAACAAACACATATTAGTAGTGTCCTCAGTCGGGAAAGCTAAAAAAAAACACTCCATTTTGTGATCTGGTGTTTCCCTGGGGAGTTACAGCAAAGTGTATCTCAAATTGGCAAAAGAACTCAATTCAACCAGAACGTGTTTCTTTGAACTAAAGCTCAGATTCGAACAACAAACACATATTAGTAGTGTCCTGAGTCGGGAAAGCTAAAAAAACACTCCATTTTGTGATCTGGTGTTTCCCTGGGGAGTTACAGCAAAGTGTATCTTAGAAATGGCAGAAAAACTCAATTCAACCAGAACGTGTTTCTTTTGAACTAAAGCTCAGATTCGAACAACAAACACATATTAGTA
>NW_028261468.1:0-2500 GCF_051295495.1 Thamnophis sirtalis
CGTCCCCCCACATCTGCAAAGTCCAGCCATGGAAACCGGAGACCCTGGCTTGGCAGACACCTATTGGGCCTGGCCGACTTTCCAGCGTGTTTCTCTCCGGCGGGGAGGGGAGATCAGGTATCCGGGCAGGGTCTTCTTTTACAGGGGCAGTAAGCAGGGGGACGAGGTGATCGAGCCGTCGAATGCCACCAGCTGCTCCGGCCTGGAAACTGACCGCTGACCGGCTGGGGGGTTGTTGATTGCAGCTTGATGGATGGATTGGCTGTCCAGAGAGCAGACGGGATGGAAGGGGGGGGGGAAAGGAGTGTCTCCCCCCCCCCCAAACAAGGAGGAGAAGGGGGGATGGGGGGTGTTTGTTGGTTCCCGCTTGGTTACTTTCGAGCCCAAAGGAGGGCCAGCTTTGGGGCACGGCGCCTTATCTGCGGGGGGGGGGGGGAGAGGAGTAGCCGAACGGGATCCCTATGAAGGGCACACAACATGGGCTTTATAGTACCCACCCAGTGGGACTTCGTAGAACTGGCCAAACAGTCACTGGAGGTTTGCAAAAAATATAAGACTGGCTTTTGACCAAGATGGGATGGATGGAGGGATGGATGGATGGATAGACAGAGAGAAAGCGAGAGACAGAGACAGAGATAGATGATAGATTAGATTAGATAGATAGATAGATAGATAGATAGATAGATAGATAGATAGATAGATAGATAGATAGATAGATATAGAGAGGCAGAGAGACAGAGACACACAGATAGATAGTGATAGAGAGATAGATGATAGAAAGATATAGATAGAAAAAGAAAGAGGGATAGACAGACAGAGATAGATAGATAGATAGAGATAGAAAGATAGAGAGAGACAGAAAGACATATTCAGACACAGACAGACAGACAGACAGATAGATAGATAGATTAGATAGATGATAGATAGATAGGTAGAGATAGATATAGATAGATAGACAGAGAGAGAGAGAGAGAGAGAGATTAGATAGATAGATGATAGATAGATAGGTAGAGATAGATAGATAGATATAGATAGATAGACCGAGAGAGAGAGAGACAGAGACAGAGAGAGACAGACATAGATTATAGATAGATAGAAAGATAGAAAGATAGACACACACAGATAGATAGATGATAGATATAGATAGAGAGACACAGAGATAGAAAGACAGATAGATGGAAAAAGAAAGAGGGATAGACAGAGATAGATAGATGATAGAGAGAGAGAGAGAGAGACAGACAGACAGACACAGATAGATAGATAGTGATAGAGAAGATAGATGATAGATAAATAGATAGACAGAGATTGATTATTACAACTTAATAATAATTACACACACAAACACACACACACACACACACACACAGAAATCTAAGTTTCTTTCCTAGTACATACAGCCTCTCGCCTCCCTGCAAACGGAATGACCAGAGTTGGAAGGGACCTTGGAGGTCACCTAGTCCAACCCTCCCAACCCAAGCAGGGGACCCCCCCACCATTTCTGACAGAGGGCAGTCCAGTCTCTTCTCGAAAGCCTCCAGGGATGAAGCTCCCAGGACTTCTGGTGGCAAGGAAGTCCCGCTGGCGGATTGTTCTGACTGTCCGGGAATTCCTCCTTCGTTTCTAAGTCGAATCTCTCTCCTTGACCACTTTCCATCCATTATGCCTTGTCTGGCCTTCATCAGATATCAGAAAGTCTCAAGGATTGGATTTCCCCGAAGCATCTCCGTATCCGAGCTAAGCCCCTTAATCCTCTTTGGCACTGGAAGGGGGCAGCCCCCCCCCCCAGACCTCTCAAACATCCTCTGGATGTTAAGGAAAGATTACTCCTCCAAAGGGCCCAGCCGCTTGGAGGTTCTCTCTGTTGCAGGAAGAAGAAAAAAGAAGAAGAGGAGGAGGAGGAGGAAGAAGAAGAGGAGGAGGAAAAAAGAAGATAAAAAGAAGGTCCTTGGTTGATACCTAGGATGCTGGCAGCAACCCTTATCGACCATTAGCACCAGTCACTGGTATTTGTGATGCATCTTTGAAATGTTCAGTTGACTTTCATATTGAATGAATAAAAGAAATAATAATAATGATGATGATAATAATAGGAAGGGGAGGAGGAGGAGGAGAAGAAGATGAAGGAAGAAGGAAGAAGAAGAGGAGGAGTACGAGGAGGAGGAGGAGGAGGAGGTGGTGGTGGTGGTGGAGGAGGAGGAGAGAAGGGAGAGGGAGAAGGGGAAAGAGGAGGAGGAGAAGAAGAAGAAGAGGAGGAGGAGGAGGAGGTGGTGGTGGTGGTAGTGGAGGAGGAGGAGAAGGGAGAGGGGGAAGGGGAAAGAGGAAGAGGGGAGAAGGAGAAGAAGAAGGTGAAGAACGAGAAGGAGAAGAGGCGGAGGAAGAAGAAGCAGAAGAAAGAGGAGAAGAAAAAGAAGAGGAGAAGTAGGAGTAGGAAAAGGAAGAGGAGAAGAAGAAGAGGTGATGGAGGAGGAGGAGGAGACGAAGAAGAGGTGAAGGAGGAGGA
>NW_028261468.1:7500-32500 GCF_051295495.1 Thamnophis sirtalis
GCTCTACCCCGAGCCCCCAGCTTCCAAGCTGGCTTTGCAGTGTTAGCAAAACAACAGAATAAAAGGAATTGGCAGGGACCTCAGAGGTCTTCTAGTCCAACCCCCTGTTCAAGGAGGAGAGCCTTGACCATTTCAATCAAACAATCAGTCAGTCAGTCAATCGGAATAGAGCTGGAAGGGACCTTGGAGGTCTTCTAGTCCAACCCTCTGCTCAAGCAGGAGACCCTAGACCATTTCAATTAATCAGATTAGAGTTGGAAGGGACCTGAGAGGTCTTCTAGTCCAACCCCCTGCTCAAGCAGGAGACCATAGGCCATTTCAATTAATCAGATTAGAGCTGGAAGGGACCTTGGAGGTCTTCTAGTCCAACCCCCTGCTCAAGATGGTCCAGAAGCAAAGAGAAAAGTCGGCCTGATTTATTCAACCCTTGAGATCTTTGCTGTGATGGACTAATCATGGGCTAGTCCTCCTTCCTTCAGTTGCCACGGAGATGGAGGGAAGAGCCCAGCATTTACAGACGGAAGTTGGTGGTTCCTCACTGCCCCTTCCGTGCTTCCTTGCTTTCTCCCCTAGCTTCTGGACCCTTGAGGTTCTCCACCTAAGAAGTTGGGATGGGTCTTCTTCTTCTTCCAAACATCTCCGGGGGTGGTGGTGGTGGAAGAAACATCTTGAGATCTTCCTTTGGAGTTGAACGGGAGTGAGGGCAGCCAAGGAGCCCACACAGACCTGTGGAGGACATCTACGCCCACTTTCATGGACCTCTGGTCCCTGACCAAAGAGAGGGATGCAACAACTGGATGGAGTCCTCAAGTCCCAAGGAATCCATAACAGTAAAGAACAATGAGGTCCTTGGATCCTGGCGGTGTTTCTTTTGATGGGACCCCAAAATTGCATTCGTTTCTTAGATCCATCCATGCTCTTGGCTCATCTCCAACTTCTGACCCACAGCAGAAGTTTCCTCCCCCTCGACCTCGCTTTGATGTGCAGCTCCCACCATCCAATCTTTCTTTTCTCTTTCTTTTTCCTGTCCCAATGAAGAACTTTTCGGCAGAAAAGTATCTTATCTCAAGCAGAAGATAATCTTCTCGCTTCCTTCCCATGGCTCCAACTTGAGAAGATCCCACTGAAAAATTGGGCACTAATCTCATCATTTTGCGTTATCTGCCCATCAAGTTAGACTTTCTCTCTCTCTCTTTTATTTTTACCTGTACATATTAATCTTACTTTGCTTCTATATTTATATACATCTATCTACAGTTCTATGCTTTTCGCTATTGTTTCTCGGCTGAATTAATTTCATTCCTGTTTTGCAACCATTGGTACCAATTTATCCCAAATTTCATTAATATTTAGACTCTTCTTTGTCCTTTAATTTTAGTGTTAACTTGTCAATATTACTGTGTTTCCAGCATTGGGCAAACGTTATTCTAGCTGTAGGCAGATGTATTAGTATGTATTTAATTTTCTTTAAAAAAAAAAGATTTTTTTTTATTTTTAAGCAAACACAAATAAAACATTAAAACCATCTTCCAGTTACATCCAGTGTATCGGTTGGTTACAAAACCTTTGTGCATCCTCTCCATATTCCTCACAATTTATATAAAATCTCATATTATCAATCTAGTAGATATGTATACATTATTATCATTGTTAATCATTTATTTGACTATAACTATTATTACTTCATTTTATGCGAGATATTCTGAATTTTGAATTCATTTATATTATGGCATTTCATAACATCATGTTAAACCCATCCAACAGTACTATAGGGAAAAGGAAGGAAGAAGAGAAGGAAAGAAAAGAGGAAAGCAAGAGGGAAGGGAAAGGGAAAAGAAAGGGAAGGAGGAAGAGGGAAAGGAAAGGAAGAAGAGAGAAGGAAAGGAAAGGAAGAGGGAAGGGAAGGAGAAAGGAAAGGAAGAAGAGAGAAAGAAAGGAAAGAAAGGAAAGCAAGAGGGAAGGGAAAGAGAAAAGAAAGGGAAGGGGAAGAGGAAAAGGAAGGGAAAGGAAAGGAAGGGAAAAGGGAAGGAAGGAAAGGAAGAAGAGAGGAAAGAAAAGAAAAGGAAGGAAAGGAAGAAGAAAGGAAGAAGAGAGAAGGAAAGAAAATAAAGGAAAGCAAAAGAGAAGGGAAAGAGAAAAGAAAGGGAAGGGGGAAGAGGAAAAGGGAAGGAAGGAAAGGAAGAAGGAAAGGAAAGAAAGGAAAGCAAGAGGGAAGGGAAAGATAAAAGAAAGGGAAGGAGGAAGAAGGAAAGGAAAGGAAGAAAGGAAAAGAAGAAGGAAAGAAAAGAGAGGAAAGCAAGAGAGAAGGGAAAGAGAAAAGAAAGGGAAGGGGGAAGAGGGAAAGGAAGGAAAGGAAGGAAAGGAAGAACAGAAGGAAAGAAAAGAGGAAAGCAAGAGAGAAAGGAAAGAGAAAAGAAAGGGAAGGGGGAAGAGGGAAAGGAAAGGAAGGGAAGGAAGGAAAGGAAGAAGAGAAGGAAAGGAAAGTAAGGAAGGAGAGGAAGAAGGAAAGAAAAGAGAGGAAAGCAAGAGGGAAGGGAAAGAGAAAAGAAAGGGAAGGAGGAAGAAGGAAAGGAAGGAAAGGAAGAAGAGAAGGAAAGAAAAGAGAGGAAAGCAAGAGAGAAGGGAAAGAGAAAAGAAACGGAAGGAAGAAGAGAGAAGGAAAGAAAAGGAAAAGAAGGGAAGGAGAAAGGAAAGGAAAGGAAAGAAAAGGCCAGCCTCTTTTCTTCTCTACATCTTTTCGCCCATCGCCCCCCCCTCCCCCCCATGCCTTTCCCGGCTTGTCTTGATGGGGATTCCGGTTCTTTCCGGAGAAGAGGCGGGGGCTCTCGTGTCTCTGCTCAGGCAGGCCTGCCTTTCGGGCTCTGGACTTCAATTGGGGGGGGTAGGGGGGGGGATGCAGATTCCTTCCGGTTTCTCGGGAAAAGGGTGGGGATGTTTGGGGGGGGAGCACATGAGCCCCCGGCTGCCTTTCTCTGAAGACCCACAGAGGCAATTGGGGGGGGGGGAAGCTCCCAGGAACAAGACTTACAACCCAGTTACGGTATCAAACCATAGACGACCCGGTCCTCGCACTTGTGACTGTCACAGCCTCCCCACGGTCATTCGACCGAAACTCAGGCGCCTGACTCGTCTTTACGACGCTGGCCGCGTGCCGAGGTCACGTGATGGTTCTTCTCCGAGGCTGCTTCCAGCCAGCAAAAGTCGACAAAGGAAGCCCACCTTCGCTTAACGACCTTGTACAGGTAGTTCCTCGACTTACGACCATCACACAGCCCAACATTTACCTTGCTAAGGGTGACGTTTGCTAAGGGACGTTTTGCCCCGTTCTACTTGCCGCCGTTGTTAAGCGGATCGCTGCCGTTGTTCAGTCAGTCACACGGTCGCTAAGCGAATCCACCTCCCCCTCCCCGTGTTGACTTCGCCCATCAGAAGGTCGCAAAATTGGGACACGGCAACCGTCACAATTACGAGTCATCGACCGAGCATTTGGATTTTTGGAGACGCAGCCACGGTCATAAGCGTGGACAACCTACGTCGTCGCTCCGAACGGCCAGTAAGCGAACCGTTGTATGTCGAGGACTACCTGTAACTCCCTTTTTTTTTTAAAAACAAAACCCCGCAGCGATTCGCTTAACAACCCGTGGCTGAAAAGGTGGCAAGATCGTGCCCGTCTCGCTTAACAACCTTCTCGCTTAGCAATTCCGGTCGTAAGTCGAGGATTGCTTGTAATACTTTGAATCCGGATGAGAAAAAGATATTTTCTGCCTGGAAAAATAATCTCATTTTATGGACTGAAATAATGAGGTCTCCGCTCTGTCCCCCCCCCCCCCAGGCTGTTCCCCCCCCCCAGGCTGCAAGAAGGAAGGAGGGGGGGGGAGGGGGAAGGGGAGACAAGTCCCACTGCCCCCTAAACACAACAACCCCCCCTGATTTATGGGGTCTGGGCTGTACGTTTTAAATAGAGTATTCAGAGTGATAAATGTAGATCATTTCCCTAAATATTCCGTGATTTATGCGTCCCAGGGCAGAATTTATAGATATAGCGGTAGGATTTATCATTGTTAACGCCGCTAACAGGAGAAGCAACGCAACAAGTCGACAAATATGTTGTGTAAAAGGAGCGGGAAGCAGGCTTCCTAAACTTTTTCCTTCCTTACCCGCCCCCTCCTCCAAAAAAATAACTCGTCAGAAAGTCTTACTTTGTGTCTCCCTTCAGCACCGTCGTAACTCTGAAATGCCGTTGAACGAACGGTCGTAATTTGAGGAGTAGCTGATTGTAAAAAAATAATATGACAGAACGATTTTATCAAACTTCGATAAGGACTTGATCCAAGTCCCTTCCTTCAGCACCGTCGTAACTCTGAAATGCCGTTGGAACGAACGGTCGTAATTTGAGGAATAGCTGACGATAAAAAAAAGTAATTATATCACGGAATAATCTTATTAAAGTTTGAGGAATTTTTTTGTCCACGGCTGATCTCAAACTCGGGCTCTTAAAATTGTAATTCTGAGTTATATTTTCGTTATTCTCCTCCTCGTAGCCCTGTGTATTTTTTCCTCCCCCCCAAAAAACTCGGATTTTCCGATTTAAAATAGATTTTTTCCCCTCCTTGCTGACTCAGCTTTTAATCCGCTTCAAAACAAAACAAACCACATTTTTCCCCCCCATTTGTGCTTCTTTTTAAAGTTTTATTTATGCCGGCGGTATTTTATTTTGTCTTTTATAGATAGCTGTTGCAGTGTTATGGAGAAAGCAGCTATAAAACTGGACGGCATCAAAAGATAAAACAGATTATTATTATTTTTTTTTAAAAAGAGAACCACAAACAAATTGGGAAATTGGGTCGGAGGTGGGTGGGAAATTCACCGTAAAGATTTTAAAAGCTGCTCGGAACAGAATGACAATTTGGCATTTATTGTCAAAGCGGTTTAATTTTTACGGCGAGTTCGAATTATTGTTTTTTTTTCTACCCGGGTCTCCTGCTTGAGTAGGGGGTCGGACTAGAAGACCTCCAAGGTCCCTTCCAACTCTGGTTATTCTATTCCTATTCTATTCCTATTCTATTTCTATTTTATTCCTCTTCTCTTTTCTTCCCTTCTCTTCACCATCTATGTGAAATGGTTTAGGGTCTCCTGCTTGAGCAGGGGGTTGGACTAGAAGACCTCCAAGGTCCCTTTCAACTCTGCTATTCTATTCCTATTCTATTCCTATTCTATTTCTATTTTATTCCTCTTCTCTTTTCTTCCCTTCTCTTCACCATCTATGTGAAATGATTTAGGATCTCCTGCTTGAGCAGGGGGTTGGACTAGAAGACCTCCAAGGTCCCTTTCAACTCTGGTTATTCTATTCCTATTCTATTCCTATTCTATTTCTATTTTATTCCTCTTCTCTTTTCTTCCCTTCTCTTCACCATCTATGTGAAATGGTTTAGGGTCTCCTGCTTGAGCAGGGGGTTGGACTAGAAGACCTCCAAGGCCCCTTCCAACTCTATTCTATAATACATGGAAATTTGGAGGAGAAAACAAAAACGATTACAGTTTATTTTTAAAAAAAAATTCAAACAGGCCTCCAAGTACGATCAAAATTGGGAGCAGAATTCCCGTGGCTAAGCCGGGTGGCCGAAATGTGACTTGCGCTTCATTTTACGAACTTTGGGACCACGGTCGCTAAGCGAATCACTGCGGTTGTTAAGCGAATCATGGGATCATTCAGCAAATCCCACCTCCCCTGTTGTCAGTCACTAAACGCATCGCTGTAACTCAAGGATTACCTAGAAGGAAATAAAGGAGAAAATTTGGAGCGGGTAAAAGAACCGACTTTATTCTCTTCTATTGAAAATATAATAAAAATAATAAAATTTTTTGGGGGGGAGTCCACAACATTTTTACAGGTGTTTCTACCTGAAAACCCCATAATTCTTTTATATTTTTGCCCCGGGCATAAAAATAGGATGACGCAGACCGGGGCAGGCGGCGGGAGGGGGCCCCCGGCCTACCCATGATTTCCCGACCGGTTCCCGCGAACCGGTACGAACCGTCTGAATACAACTTCTGCGAGCGGAGCTATTCTACCTTTAAAACGTGAAAGCTTCGCGTAATATTTGTGCTTCGGATGCCGCTTGGCTGTTTCGATCGAGCCTTTTTAAAAGCCCTTTTTAAAAATAACACTCCGCTCTTCCAGGAAATCAAAATAAGAAGCTTTCCGGAGTTGTTCAATGTACGAATCATAAGGCGACGGTCACTGGTTTTACGGGGATTCTAATCGGGAAGTCACAACCGGCAAGAGAGACTGTCGCGGGGGGCCTGAGGAAAAAAAAGGAGCCCAATCATTATCTTTTTAAAACTGAAATAGAAACAGTTCCTGTGCGGAGAATTTGTATTTACGATTCTAGCTTATTTTATAATAGATTAGCCGATAAACCGGCATTGTCCGGTTATTTATTTATTTATAAGGGGGGGGGGGGAAAATGTCCGGATCAAACGTAATTTCTAATGTTGGATTTCCGCCCTTACCTGAGGGAGCCCCCTGGTGATGTATTGTGAAGCCGTTACCATGGAAACTCTGCTGCGCTGTACAATAGAAGCCATTTTAGGCAGTACAGTAGAAGCCATTTGAAGGCACAACAGGCTGCATCTTAACAGAACACACACCCTGAGAGGTTTTAGAGCTCTCTTATCCCCACATATATTTGTTTCCAGAGAGTAAGTCATCTGTGTACGAAGTTTGATTGAAATTGCTCGAGGTGTTCCAGAGTTAAGCTGGAACATACATACATACACACAGAGCCATTGGTACAGTAGAAGCCATTTTAAGACACAACAGGCTGTATCTTAACAGAACACACACCCCAAGGGGTGTGTTAGGGGCGTCTTACCCCCACAGTATTTGTTTCCAGAGAGTAAGTCATCTGTGTACCAATTTTGATTGAAATTGCTCGAGGCCTTCTAGAGTTAAGCTGTAACATACCTACATACACACAGAGCCATTGGTACAGTAGAAGCCATTTTAAGACACAACAGGCTGTATCTTAACAGAACACACACCCCAAGGGGCGTTAGGGGCGTTAGGGGTGTCTTACCCCCACAGTATTTGTTTTCAGAGAGTAAGTAATCTGGGTACCAAGTTTGGATGAAATTGCTTGAGGCCTTCCAGAGTTATGCTGGAACATACATACACGCACGCGCACACACACACACACACACACACACACACACACACACACACAAATGATAGATAGATAAATAGATAGATAGATAGATGATAGATAGATAAGAGAGCTGTAGACAGATAGATAGGTAGGTAGGTAGGTAGGTAGGTAGGTAGGTAGGTAGATAGATAGATAGATAGATAGATAGATAGATAGATAGATAGATAGATAGATAGATAGATAGATAGATAGATAGGAATGGGAATGGGATGATTTTGAATGCTTACACTGGCTTGGGAATTCTGGGAATCGTAGTCCGCCCAGCTCCGAGTGGCCAAGAATAGGAAGCCCCAAATCTGAATTTCTTTTTTTGTTTTTAAATTTATTTTGCAGACTTTTCAAGGTTTTGAAATAAGGGCCGTCTTCATAGCTAGAAAATATTTTTGGGGGGCGGGGGGAGAGGGGCATTTCCCGGAGGTTTGCGGATGGCACTCGGAGGAAATCCAACCGAAATTAATAGAATATAAATTAGTCACTGCAAACCGATTCCCCCCCCCCCTTCTTCTTCTTTTCCCCCCCCAAACTTTCTGTTTTGTGAGTTCACTCCCTCGGAATGCAACCGTAGAATAAACAAGGGTGAAGATTTTGAAGCCCAGCAACAACCTATGAATAACCATCTCATCGGAAGGAATTTTAACCCCCGACTGGCTAAATCAATGTTGGTTTTATTGCTAATGAGGCCAGGAACAACACCATACATATACATATACATATACATATACATATACATATACATATACATATACATATACATATACATATACATATACATATACATATACATATACATATACATATACATATACATACATACATACATACATACATACATATATATAATTTCCCCAAAAGAGTGTTATTCCTTCAAAGTCCAAAGTGGTGTAGGACTGTTCCACCCTTCCTTCCTTCCTTCCTTCCTTCCTTCCTTCCTTCCTTCCTTCCTTCCTTCTTTCCTTCCTTCCTTCCTTCCCTCCCTCCCTCTCCTCCTCCTTGAGCAGGGGGTTGGACTAGAAGACCTCAAGATCCTTGCCAGCTCTTTTATTCTGATTTCTTTCCTTTCTTCCACCCTTCTCTTCCTTTCTTCTTTCTTTCTTTCCTTCCTTCCTTCTTTCCTTCTTTCCTTCCCTCCCTCTCCTCCTCCTTGAGCAGGGGGTTGGACTAGAAGACCTCCAACGTCCCCGCCAGCTCTTTTATTCAGATTTCTTTCCTTCCATCCTCCTCTTCCTTCCTTCCTTCCTTCCTTCTTTCTTTCCTTCCTTCCTTCCTTCCCTCCCTCCCTCTCCTCCTCCTTGAGCAGGGGGTAGGACTAGAAGACCTCCAAGGTCCCCACCAGCTCTTTTATTCAGATTTCTTTCCTTCCTTCCATCCTCCTCTTCCTTCCTTTCTTCTTTCCTTCCTTCCTTCCTTCCTTCCCTCCCTCCCTCCCTCTCCTCCTCCTTGAGCAGGGGGTAGGACTAGAAGACCTCCAAGGTCCCTTCCAGCTCTTTTATTCCGTAATTCTAATCCTAAACCAGTGGAACAATTTGCCACTAGAAGTTGTGGGTGCTTCATCCCTGGGAGTGTCTAAGAAGCGATTGGGTAATAATGGTCTATGTTCTCCTCCTCCTTGAGTGAGTTGGATTGGACTAGAAGACCTCCAAGGTCTCTTCCAACTCTGTTATTCTGCGCGATGAACCTTGCTTAAGGCCCAATCACCTTTTTTCAGATCTAGGGTTACGGCAACCTGAAAATGCAACGATGCCCCCACATGAAGAGAGTGGAGGCTGTGATTAAAATGGGCAGAACCAAGCGATAACCATGGGCCCTTGAGAGTATGTATGTATGTATGTATGTATGTATGTATGTATGTATGTATGTATGTATGTATGTATGTATGTTGTATTTGTGCTGATAAATAAATAAAGGGAGACTAGTATCGATCTATTTGAAGCTATTTAGCTCTCATCAGCTAGCCATACCCTTACTGGGATTCGAACCTGGGCTGTATTACATCTTAGGCAGATGTGTTAACCACTAAGCCACAAGGTCCTCCTCCATATATATATACATACATACATACATACATACATACATACATACATATATATACACACATATACATGTGTGTGTGTGTGTGTGTGTGTGTGTGTATGCATTGTGTCATTTATTGTGTATTTATTTATCAGCACAAATGCTACACAAATGTAACAAAGGCAACATTAAAAAATGGCTTTCTGCCTGGATGGCTCCTAGGGTGAGGCGAAAGACAGAAAAAGGGAAGCAGTATGCTCCCGCCCATATTTGGGCATACCTGGGGTTGTGACGCAATACATACCTATTTCCCTGGCTTAGCTGATAAAGGAGGAGAACCTTGGGGCTTGGTGGCTAATACAACTGCCTGATATGCAGTACAGCCCAGGTTCAATTCCCAGTAAGGGTATGGCTAGCTGACGATCTATACTAGTCTCCCTTTATTTATTTATCAGCACAAATGCAACACACACACACACACACACACACACATCTTGCAAAGACCCCCCTGTGGGACACGAAGAGAAGTATCCCAGACCTGATTTAGAGGAAGGCCACGCAGCAAATCCAGAGAGTCTGGGTGGATTTTGGCCAGAGTTTCCATTCTTAAGCGAGCATTGCCGGGAATTTGAATTAGTTGAGGTGGCTTCCTGGACATCTTGGTTAGATTAGCACCCATCTCGACATGATACGGCCTGCATTTTATGTGTTAAAAATCATGTTCTGGTTTTTATCTCCAGACGTGTCAACTGGTTTCAAATTTGTGCCACAGACCATGGTTTCTTGGCAACGTTATGATGGGTGGACTTCAAATCCCAGAATTCCCCCTCCCCCAGCCAGTGTGGGGAATTCTGGGAATTGAAATCCACACGTCTTAAAATCACCTTTTAAATTTAGCTATTTGCAGGCAGGGTCAGCCCTAATTCCTACGAAGGAAGGAAGGAAGGAAGGAAGGAAGGAAGGAAGGAAGGAAGGAAGGAAGGAAGGAAGGAAGGAAGGAAGGAAGGAAAAATATTAAAAGACATATCTAGCTATATTTAAAACTGTGAGTGGGAAGGAAGGTAGGAAGGCATAATATTTTTAAAAGTATCTATTTAAACTAGGAAGGAAGGAAGGAAGGAAGGAAGGAAGGAAGGAAGGAAGGAAGGAAGGAAGGAAGGAAGGAAGGAAGGAAGAATATTTTAAAAACTATACATTCTTGGTTTCTGCACCCCTTTTTGCTTCTTTCCCCTCAATTCACCTGTGCTGGATCCCCTAAATGTGTGTAACTAAGATTTGCACCCTCCGAATTTTGAATTCTTGAGTATTTTTAGAGTAAGGTGGGTGTTTTCACCGAATTTTTAGCTTTTGAGCAATTTTTTTTCATTGGAAAATTCAGTGGTGTTGCGCTTCCCCCTGGTGGTGAAACGAGTGTACTGACTTCATTCTGCTTTCTCTAAGTTACAAATTGGATTCATTTGGTATAATTATTATTATCATCCCACTTTTTTTCCTTCCCTCTTCCTCCTTTCCTTTTCCTCCCTTCTTCCTCCTTCCATTCCCTCCCCTCCCATCTTCCTGCTCCCCTTCCCTTCCTTTTCCCCCTTTATTTCCTTCTTTTTCCCTTCCCTCTTCCTCCTTTCCTTCCCTTCCTTCTTTCCTCCTTCTTTCCTTTCCCTTCTTTCCTTCCCTTTCCTCTTCCTCCTTTCTTCCTTCCCTTCTTTCTTTTCCCCTTCTTTTCTTCCCCTCCCTCTTCCTCCTTTTCTTCCCTTCCCTTCCCTTCTTTCTTTTTTCCTTCTTCCCTTCCCTCTTCCTCCTTTCCTTTCTCTTCCTTTTCCCTTCTTTCCCTTCCCTCTTCTTCCTTTTCTACCCTTCCCTTCTTTCTTTCCCCCCTCTTCCCTTCCCTCTTCCTCCTTTCCTCTCTTCCTTCTTTTTCCCTTCTTTCCCTTCCCTCTTCTCCTTTTCTACCCTTCCCTTCTTTCTTTTCCCCTTCTTCCCTTCCCTTCCCTCTTCCTCCTTTCCTTTCCCTTCCTTCTTTTCCCCTCCTTCCCGTCCCTTCCTACTTTTCCCCTTCTTTCTTTCTCTTCCCTTCCTTCTTTCCCCCTCTTTCCCTTCCCTTCCCTTCTTTCAATCCCTCCCCTTCCCCACAAGGCTTTTGCATTTCTACTTTTGCAACGCTAACCCCTCCCCCCAGCCCCTCCCGCAAAGAAAACCTGCCAACCCACCAAACCACGGGGCGAGAGAGGTGGGGGGGGCACGGAGGGAGAGGCGATCTCTATTTTCCACCCCAATAACAAAACGGCCCATTTCTGTTGGGATTTGTTTTGGGGGGGGGGGGGCTAGGAAGGGTCAGCTTCCATCCTTGCACTCCTGTGTGTGGCCCTCCCTGTCCGCCTCCCCCTTCCCCTCCCCTCCCCAAGCGTTGTGGGTTGCGTTGCCCCCTCACAAAAACCTTGCAAAAGAAAACTTTTGATTCCTTGGCTCGGCTTCGGACGGATTTGCAGAGTTTGGTCGGCAGGGGGCGCCAAAGACTACGTGTTTGTTTGTTTTTAATACCCTTCCAGTTATTTTTATTTTATTTTTATTTTCTTCCTTTCGGTGTTATTTTTTCAGAGGGAAATGAAAAATAAAAAGAGCTGCAGAAATCCACCCAGTTCTGAATCAAAGCAGAAACTTTGCATTCTCCAAGCAAGGCCAGCCAGAAATCCATCCTGGTTAAACTGGTAAGCGTTCACTTCTAGGGACGAAGGAGAAGGTGGCTAAATGTTGGCTAACTATATAGTACAGCCAGAAGAGTTTGGGACAGGGTGAGAACGGTTCATTGATACGGTCCCTTCCAGCTCTATGATTGATTGATTGATTGATTGATTGAAATGGTCTGGGGTCTCCTGCTTGAGCAGGGGGTTGGACTAGAAGACCTCCGAGGCCCCTTTCAGCTCTATTCTGATTGATTGATTGATTGATTGAAATGGTCTGGGTCTCCTGCTTGAGCAGGGGGTTGGACTAGAGGACCTCCAAGGTCCCTTCCAGCTCTATTCTGATTGATTGATTGATTGATTGAAATGGTCTGGGGTCTCCTGCTTGAGCAGGGGATTGGACTAGAAGACCTCCGAGGCCCCTTTCAGCTCTATTCTGATTGATTGATTGATTGAAATGGTCTGGGTCTCCTGCTTGAGCAGGGGGTTGGACTAGAGGACCTCCAAGGTCCCTTCCAGCTCTGTTCTCATTGATTGATTGAAATGGTCTGGGGTCTCCTGCTCGAGCAGGGGGTTGGACTAGAAGACCTCCTAGGCCCCTTTCAGCTCTATTCTGATTGATTGATTGAAATGGTCTGGTTTCTCCTGTTAAAGCAGGTGGTTGGACTAGAAGTCCTCTAAAGTCTCTTCCACTTCTATTCTCATTGATTGATTGATTGAAATGGTCTGGGGTCTCCTGTTGGAGCACGGGGTTGGTCTAGAAGACCTCTAAGTTCCCTCCCAGCACTATTCTGATTGATTGGTTGGTCTCTCCTTCCTCTTCCTCCTCTTCCTCCTCCTCCTCTCCTTCTTTACCTCCCTGCTTCCTTTCCTCCTCTCCTTCTCTCCCCCTCCCTCCCCTTCCCATCTCTCCTCCTCCTCCTCTTCCTCCTCCTGCTCACCTTCTCTCCCTCCTTCCTTTCCTTCTCCCCCCTTCCCTTTCCCCTTCTCCTCTTCCTCTTCCTCCTCTCCTCCCCTTCTTTTCCTCTCTGCTTCCCTTCCCTCTCTCCTTCTCTCCTTCCTTCCTTTCCTTCTCTCCTCCTCCTTCTCTTTTTCTCTTCTCCCCTCCTCCTCCTCCTCCTCCTCTCCACAAACTCCACTCCCTTGATAGCACTGATGAGGTTCCCTAGCTGGGTCATGAAACGTCTGCAAGAACCCCCCCCCCCAAAAAAAACACTCAGGGAACACCAAGGACCCCCCAAATCCTCCTCTCTCAAATGCTGGTCAATCGGATGGACTCATCTCACCCCGAAGCCCCCACGATGTGGCTGATTGGTTCTCTTTTGGGATGGCCAAACCCCCCAACCTTTCTGCTTGGCCTTAAAACGATGGCTTAGCACCTTTGGGTGAACTCAAGAACTTTTTAAATATTAAACCGTGAACACGTTTCCCGTCCCCACAAACCTTTCCTTTCTCGCCAAGTCGGAGAAAATACCAAGGGTGCCATTTTCCCGCTGAGTTCTCTGCCTGCAAGCCGGCCATTCTCGGCCGCAGCAATTAATTCACCCCTCTCTGCAAAGGTATCGGAATATAATCAATTCATCGAGCTCTGGCCTCTGGGCCGGTTATCAATTCTTACTGGCTTTGCCTGACAGGCTGCCTAGTAATTAAGCAATTAAGAACTCGGCCCCTGGGATCTCCATCCACCTTCTCCGGCGCCTGGTTATTAACAGAGTGAAACCTTCGTCATAATGGAAAAGTTAGGTGATTAATTCGACCGGGGGGTGGGGTGGGGGGTGGGGAGGAGAGGGGTGGAAATCTTTTAATCAGTTTTTAGATGCTGGAACATTTTACAGGCTGCTGTTACAGGAGCCTGAAAAATGTTCTTTGCCAGCTTTCGTGCCTTAGGTGGGACTAGAACTCCCAGTCTCCTGTTGATTGGGCCAAAGGGACCCAGATGGCTTTTGTGCCTAAGGTGGAACTAGAACTCACCCCTCCTCCTAATCTGCTGCCTAAAACGCCCTTTTATTAATTTGCGGTGAATTCTGCTCCTTCACATCCAGCAAAGTCTTTCCAGGGAGGATTTACGGTCACAGACCTTATCTGGCTTGGAGAGCCGCCAGGTTGAGATCTGCAAAACTTGGCCAGGAGTCTCCAAACCAATTAAGTGAACTAATGGTCTCCTGCAAACTCCACTCCCCTGTCGCTCCTCTTTTATTTCCCTTGGGAGGGGCCATTCATCATCCACCTGTGGCCTTCCTCCCAAGTTGACCCTTGTTCTTTACCTCTTCCCTTCCCCTGGCAACTCTGTGCATGCATACATCGAGAACAGGCTCCAGCTGTTCTTCTGCCTCACTGAGGTCTGACTCCGAAGGCAGCTGATAACCGTTAGATGGCCCTGGCCCCCTCTCTGCCTCCGACACAGAGCCCTCCTCAGAGCCTTCCCCAGACTCCAGGACTGGCCCATCTTCCTCCCCAACCTCCTCACTGTCCGGATCTGCTGACAGCTTCACTGGCCACAATACATTGCAAATATCCACCTCCCTTGAAAACGTCCTGAGGTCGAGTGAGATGGAAGGCAGGAGGAGGAGGAGAAGAAGGAGGAGGAGGAAGAAGAAGGAGGAGAGAAGGAGGAGGAGAAGAAGGGAGGAGAGAAGGAATAGGATGAGAAGAAGGAGGAGGAGGAAGAAGAAGGAGGAGGAGAAGAAGGGAGGAGGAGAGAAGGAATAGGAGAAGGAGGAAGAAGAAGGGAGGAGGAGGAGAGAAGGAGGAGAAGGAGAAGAAGGGAGGAGGAGAGAAGGAGGAGGAAGAGGAAGAAGAAGAAGAAGAAGGGAGGAGAGAAGGAATAGGATGAGAAGGAGGAGGAAGAAGAAGGAGGAGGAGGAGAGAAGGAGAAGGAGGAGGAAGAAGAAGGAGGAGAGAAGGAGGAGGAGAAGAAGAAGGGAGGAGAGAAGGAATAGGATGAGGAGGAGGAAGAAGAAGAAGGGAGAAGGAGGAGGAGAAGAAGAAGGGAGGAGAGAAGGAATAGGAGGAGGAGGAAGAAGAAGGAGGAGAGAAGGAGGAGGAGAAGAAGAAGGGAGGAGAGAAGGAATAGGAGGAGGAGGAAGAAGAAGGGAGGAGGAGGAGAGAAGGAGGAGAAGGAGGAGAAGAAGGGAGGAGGAGAGAAGGAGGAGGAGGAAGAAGAAAAAAAGAAGGGAGGAGAGAAGGAATAGGATGAGCAAGAAGAAGGGAGGGGGAGGAGAGAAGGAGGAAGAAGAAGGGAGGAGGAGAGAAGGATGAGAAGGAGAAGGAGAAGAAGGGAGGAGGAGAGAAGAAATAGGATGAGAAGGAGGAGGAGGAGGAAGAAGAAGGGAGGAGGAAGAGAGAAAGAAAAGGAGGAGAAGGAAAAGGAAGAAGAAGAGGCCCTGAGCCTCCTCCTCCTCCTGAAGAAAACCCAGGAGATCAAAAAAAGCTGAAAGGGACCTTGGAGGTCTTCTAGTCCAACCCCCCCCCTTGCTCGAGGAGAAATCAGCAGACGTCGGAAACAAACCAAAAGGAAAACGGCAGAGAAACCCAGGTGGGGAAGGGGCTCTCCGCGGTGGGCCGGCCTTTGTCCCTCCGGCAGTTGAGAAGGGATCTCGGGGTTGAGAGCTAAGCCGGCATGAAGCCGGCTTCGAGTTCAAGGGACGCCACCCTGCTCTGCCGTTCTCTTTGAAGCCACGCAAGGAGGGGGAAGCTCCCGGTGGGGGGTGAGCAGGGGCCGAGGCCAGGCCTGCTGAGGGGATGAGAAGAGAAATGAAATAACGGGGAGGGGGAGAGCGAAAGAGAAAGCGAGGACCCCCCCCCCCCAAATACTCAGCAAGGACGGAAGGAGGGGGAATAAAAAGAGCTTTTAAAGAAGGGGGAAAGTTTCTCTCTCCTTGATAAATGGAAGTCAGTTTCAAAAGAAGAGGTGAAGAAAACACAACACAACACAACACACACACACACACAGCTGCTTTCTCCCTCTTCCTCCTCCTCCCTTCCTTCCCCCCCTGTTGCCAAAAACCCTCCTTGCAAGCTCTCAGCAGGCCTGCAAAAGGAATTGTCGGGAAGCGACGCTTTCCCCAGAATTTTCCTGTGTTTCGCACCCGGGACCTCGGCTTCAAGGCCGGTTGGGCGCCCGAGGTCGGCCCTTGAGGGCCCCCCCCTCCAATGAGCCCGGTCCTGCTTTCCCGACCTGTTTTCCTCGGCTTACGTAACCTCAGGAAACACGTCGCAAAGAGTCGGAAGGGGCCTTGGAGGTCATCTAGCCCAACCCCCTGCTCACGGAGGGGACCTGCGCTAAGGAAGCTCCAATGCATCGGTGGAGAAGCGAGACTGGGTTTTTCCGGGAGGTTTTGGGACCCGTTATGGGACGTTTCCTGTCGTGGTTGTTAAGCGGATCTCTGCCGTCGATACATTAGTCACCCGGCTGTTAAGTGAATCTGGCTTCCCCCCCCCCCCGTTGACTCTGCTTGTTGGGAGGTCGCAAAAGGGGACCGGGTGAGCTTGGGATGCAGCGATGTCTGTCTGTCTGTCTGTCTGTCTATCATCTATCTATCTATCTATCTATCTATCTATCTATCTATCTATCTATCTATCTATCTATCTATCCTATCTATCTATCTATCTATCTGTCAATTATCTAGCTATCTATCATCTGTCTGTCTGTCTATCACCTATCTATCTGTCTGTCTATCATCTATGTCTGTCTGTCTATCATCTATCTATCATCTGTCAATCTCAATTATCTATCTATCATCTATCTGTCTGTCTATCTGTCTGTCTATCATCTATCTGTCAATCTCAATTATCTATCTATCTATCTATCTATCTATCTATCTATCTATCTATCTATCTATCTATCTATCTATCATCTATCTGTGAATCTCAATTATCTATCTATCTATCATCTATCTATCTATCTATCTATTTATCTATCTATCTATCTATCTATCTATCTATCTATCTACGTATCTATCTATCTATCTATCTATCATCTATCTATCTATCATCTATCTATCTATCTATCTATCATCTATCTGTGAATCTCAATTATCTATCTATCTATCTATCTATCTATCTATCTATCTATCTATCTATCATCTATCTATCTATCTATCTATCTATCTATCTACGTATCTATCTATCTATCTATCTATCTATCTATCTATCATCTATCTATCTATCTATCTATCTATCTATCTATCTATCTATCATCTATCTATCTATCTATCTACGTATCTATCTATCTATCTATCTATCTACGTATCTATCTATCTATCTATCTATCTATCATCTATCTATCTATCTATCTATTATCTATCTATCTATCTATCTATCTATCATCTATCTATCTATCTATCTATCTATCTATCTATCTATCTATCTATCTACGTATCTATCTATCTATCTATCTATCTATCTATCTATCTATCTATCTATCATCTATCTATCTATCTACGTATCTATCTATCTATCTATCTATCTATCTATCTATCTATCTATGTATCTATCTATCTATCTATCTATCTATCTATCAATCAATCATCTATCTGTCTGTCTATCTGTCTGTCTATCATCTATCTGTCTGAATCAGAATAGAGCTGGAAGGGACCTTGGAGGTCTTCTAGTCCAACAATGCCTGCCCAGTCTCTTCGTAAAAACCTCTAGTGTTGAAGCACGCACAACTTCTGGTGGCGAGCTGTTCCACCGGTTAATTGTCCTCACTGTTTAGGAAATTCCTCCTTCATTCCAGGTTCCTTCTCTCCTTGATCAGTTTCCACCCGTCGTTTCTCATCCTGCCTTCTGGTGCTTTGGAAAATAGGTTTGACCCCCCCCACCCCTTTTTCCTCTTTGGGGGGCAGCCCCTCCAATCCTGGAATCCTGCTACGACCACCCCTGGGTTTAAAGAGTGCGGATTTCTTGCATTGCAAGTGTGGTGTTTTTAAATGTCGAGATGGCTTTGCATGCCAGCGTGTCTTCGGCCAATTCGGGGGGAAGGCCTCCCTCCATGAGCCGGTTTGTGCGTAAGGATGCGGGAGGTGACAGCCGGGCCCAGCAGGGGTAAAATCTGGACGGGGAAGCGTCAAAAGACGCCTCCGTTTCGAAGCAGGGAATTTATCGGCGACGGCAAAACGGCGGGGTTTGACCCAAATTTTATACTGTGCTTGCCGCACTGTGACGTTGCCACAGAGAGTTTTTCACTGCAGCCGAGACCTTCCGTTTCCCAGCGAAGGGTTTAATAGGAAAAACGCTAGTGGAACATCTAAAATCAAGTTAGAATTTGTCTAGGGTCTCCTGCCTGAGCAGGGGGCTGGACTAGAAGACCTCCAAGGTCCCTTCCAGCTCTATCCTGGTTGATTGATTGATTGAAATGGTCTAGGGTCTCCTGATTGAGCAGAGGGCTGGACTAGAAGACCTCCAAGGTCCCTTCCAGCTCTATCCTGGTTGATTGATTGATTGAAATGGTCTAGGGTCTCCTGTTTGAGCAGAGGGCTGGACTAGAAGACCTCCAAGGTCCCTTCCAGCTCCATCCTGGTTGATTGATTGATTGAAATAGTCTGGGGTCTCCTGCCTGAGCAGGGGGCTGGACTAGAAGACCTCCAAGGTCCCTTCCAGCTCCATCCTGGTTGATTGATTGATTGATTGAAATGGTCTAGGGTCTCCTGCTTGAGTAGGGGGTTGGACTAGAAGACCCCCAAGGTCCCTTCCAGCTCTATCCTGATTGATGGATTGATTGAAATGGTCTGGGGTTTCCTGCTTGAGCAGGGGGCTGGACTAGAAGACCTCCAAGGTCCCTTCCAGCTCCATCCTGGTTGATTGATTGATTGAAATGGTCTGGGATCTCCTGCTTGAGCAGGGGGCTGGACTAGAAGACCTCCAAGGTCCCTTCCAGTTCCATCCTGGTTGATTGATTGATTGAAATGGTCCGGGGTTTCCTGCTTAAGCAGAGGGCTGGACTAGAAGACCTCCAAGGTCCCTTCCAGCTCCATCCTGGTTGATTGATTGATTGAAATGGTCTGGGGTTTCCTGCTTGAGCAGAGGGCTGGACTAGAAGACCTCCAAGGTCCCTTCCAGCTCTTCATTTTGCCTCCCAAAACTTCAATTCCCCCACTCTCTACGTTGGACGAGCACCACAAAAATCACCCCCCCCCCAAATCCTGCGATGCAAAAATAAAAATATCTCCCCATTTGGCGAAGGTGGAGAGCTGGTAGTTCATCTCTGCAAACGTAGGCAAGCCCTTGATTTACAACGATCCATTTAGTGACCGAATTTGCCACAGCGTTGGGGGAAAAAAAGTGACTTAGGAAAATGCTCCTTCAATGACTTTAAGGCCCGTTTTTCACACTCAACGACCTCTGCACCCTCTACACAGTCACCTCGCCCCAAATTCACACGCTCGGCTGCTGACTCGCATTTACGACGGTCGCGGTTTCCCCGGGGGGGGGGGCGTCACCCGATTCCCTTTTTGCAAATTCACTTAACACCCGGGCGACCGATTTAACGACGGCAGTGATTCGCTTAACCGCCGCGGGCAGGGAGGTCGTATAAAACCGGCGGCCCGACACGTTGAAAGGTTTCGCTTAGCGACCAAAAATCGTAAAGTTATCTTTTTATTTTCCGGGTTTGAAGCGAGCTCGTCCCATTACGGTCTCGTCCTCTGCTCGGTTTATTTTGCAGTCCCCCCCACCCGTCTCCCCGTTCGGTGGTGAACGTTTAAGACCCCCCCCCCAAGGATGTAGCACAAAGATATGTCCACAATTGCACACACACACACACACACCCGTTCCAACCTCACCAGCGTAGGAAAAATTGCCAATTGTGCAGTTTTAAGCCTTTTTTCCCTCTTCCACTCAATTACATTTCCTAATCTCCATCCTCTCGGCTGCTCCCGCCGCCGAAGAAACTTCCCCGATTGAGCGAAGATGTTTTCAGTGTCATCTCTCCTATTTTCCCAGCAGGTAACGGTGGCCACAACCACCTTCGGGGGGCGGGGGGGGGGAAGTGTTTCGTTTCCCCTTTTGCAACAACAAACCACCGTCGCCTTCCTCCTCCTTCCTCCTCCTCTTCCTCCTCTCCAAAATGAGAAACGAATTGGGGGCCCCCGAAATGAATTCTTTGCTCGGAAGCGAAGAATTCATTTTCCGAACACCAATTCGTTTTTCATTTCGCTTTGGTTCGAGATGTGTTTGTTTTCCCCCGGCAATCAGCCCTGGAAATGGAGAAGGGGGGGGGGGCGAAAATGGTGCGTTTAGCTACCCCGGTTTAGCTTGGCGTTGTGCGTTGTGCAATTTGTGTGTTGTTGATGGGATTTTGTGGGCTGCCATAAGGTAGGTGGGTGGGTGGGGAATAAATAAAATTATGCCATAATTAGAGGGGAGGGAATGGTCTTCTATACAGTTTCCTGGGGGTGGGGGGAGTCAAACTCGCCCGAGATAGAGAAAGTTTGAAGTAGGTCAAGACTTGGATTGGGCAGGGGGGGGAGAGCCACACCTGAGCTGGTCAACGAAAGTGTGAGGTTGGTGGAGTGAATCTTTTGGTCTCTATAATGACCGGAGCGAAAGAGGGAAATTTTGCTACCTTCTTAGAAGAATAGAATTAGATTAGATTAGATCAGATCAAAGTAGAGGAAGGAGAAGAAGGAGAAAGAAGGGAAAGAAGGAGAAGGGAAAGAAGAAGGGGAAAGAAGGAGAGTAAGAGAAGAAAAAAGGAGAAGAGAAGGAGAAAGAGGAGAGAAAAGGAGGAGAGGGGAAAGAAGGGAAAGAAGGAGGAGAAAGAAGGGAAAGAAGGAGAAGCAGAGAAGGAAAAAAGGAGAAGAGAAGAAGAAGAAAGAGAGAAAGAGAAGGGAAAGAAGGAGAAGCAGAGAAGAAAGAAAGAGAAAGAGGAGAGAGGAAGGAAGTGAAGAGGAAAAGAAGGAGAAAGAAGGAAAGGCAGAGAAGGAAAAAAGGAGAAGAGAAGAAGAAGGAGAAAGAGGAGAGAAAAGGAGGAGACGGGAAAGAAGGAGGAGAAAGAAGGGAAAGAAGGAGAAGCAGAGAAGGGAAAGAAGGAGAAGCAGAGAAGGAAAAAAGGAGAAGAGAAGAAGGAGAAAGAGAGAAAGAGAAGGGAAAGAAGGAGAAGCAGAGAAGAAAGAAAGAGAAAGAGTTTTTTTAGTTTTTTTAGTTTTATTAAACATTTATAGGCCGCCCTTTTCCCTGAGGGGACTCAGGGCGGCTTACAATAATGAGGGAGGGGAGTGCAGGACAAAACACAAAAAGAAAATGTGAGTGAAAATAAGTAGCAGTAAAAGCACAACATTCACACAGCATTCGGGTAGAGAGGAAGGAAGTGAAGAGGAAAAGAAGGAGAAAGAAGGAGAGGCAGAGAAGGAATAAAGGAGAAGAGAAGAAGAAGGAGAAAGAGGAGAGAGAAAGAGAAGGGAAAGAAGGAGAAGCAGAGAAGAAAGAAAGAGAAAGAGGAGAGAGGAAGGAAGTGAAGAGGAAAAGAGGGAGGAGAAGGAGAAAGAGAAGGAGAAGCAGAGAAGAAAGAAGGAGAAGGGAAAGAAGAAAGAAAGGAAGGGAAAAGAGGAGGAGAAGGGAAGGAAGGAGAAGCAGAGAAGAATGAAGAAGAGAAGGAGAAAGAAGAGAGAAGAAAGAAGAGAAGAGAAAAAGGAGAAAGAAGGAGAAGCAGAGAAAAAAGGAAAGAACGAGACAGAGAAGGAGAGGAAGCAGAGAATAAAAAGAAGTGGTGAGAACTACAGAAGGAGAAAATGAAAAGAGAAGAAAGATCAAGGATTAGAATGGCTTGGTTGTATTGATGGGAGAGAAGAAGAAGAGAAGGGAAGAGGAAAAAAAAAAGATGAGTTTCCCAGCCATAACAATTTTAAGATGGGTGGACTTCAGATCCCAGAATTCTCCATCCAGCAGATTAGCTGGGGAATCCTGGGAGTTGAAGTCCACCGACCCCTCTCCTCCTCTTAAAATTAAAAGGGGGAAAAAAAGAGGAAGGACTACCATTTATAGTACGCCTAACTTTCCCTTCCTACAAGCCGCTAAAAATATCCACAAGAGCTAAGAGATTTCTTTAAATGTTCCTAATTTAGCCAGGAAACCGTTCTGGACAATTAATTTCTCATTTCTTTCGGGAGGGTTTATTTGTGGCAACTCCAGAACTAAACTTGGTTTATGCTTTGAGCTGTGAGCAATCGGAAACAGACTGAGATTCGGGGGGGGGGGGGACGAGCCAATTTTTGACCTCCGGTGCAATTTTGGGGGTGGGTGGAACATCAGACGGGGGTCCGGTGGAAGAAATTAAAAAAAGAACAAGAGCTGAAAAGAGAAATAAATAGACATTATTTGCAGGTAGAATTTGAGTCCATTTGAATGGTTGTAACCCCGGACTCTCCAAATTGGTGAATCCTGGTCTATGGTGGCTTGTGGAGTTCAACTCCCAGAATCCCTCAGCGAACAGCGAAACTGGCCGGTTAGGGAATTCTGGGAATTGAAGTCCACGAAACGTGGCCATTTGAATCCTTGTGGACTTCAACTCCCAGAATCCCCCAGCCAGCATCAAATGGCTGGTTAAAGAATTCTGGGAATTGGAGTCCCCAAAATGTGGCCATTTGAATCTTTATGGACTTCAGTTCCCAGAATCTCCCAGTCAGCAGTGAAAATGGCCAACTAGGGAATTATGGGAATTGGAGTCCACAAAAAGTGGCCATTTGAATCTTTATGGACTTCAATTCCCAGAATCCCTCAGCGAGCAGTGAAACTGGCTGGTTAGGGAATTCTGGGAATTGAAGTCCACAAAAAGTGGCCATTTGAATCCTTGGCCACTTCAACTCCCAGAATCCCCTAGCCAGCATCAAATGGCTGGCTAAGAAATTCTGGGAATTACAATGCAATACAATAGCAGAGTTAGAAGGGACCTTGGAGGTCTTCTAGTCCAACCCCCTGTCTAGGCAGGAAACCACACCTTGCCGTTTGAATCCTGGTGGACTTCAACTCCCAGAATCCCCCAGCTGGCTTGGTAGGGGAATTCTGGGAGTTGAAGTCCGCAAAGTCTTCAAGTCGTCAAATTTGGAGACCCCTGGCCTAGTCCTACTAGGGGGGTTGGACTAGAAGACCTCCAAGGTCCCTTTCCAACCTTATCATTCTATATTTCTACGAATCAGGGGGGGATCTCTGTGTCCTTGATCCCTTTAAGGATCGGAGGGAGGGGAAGGAATACCGAGGATAGATCCCCTTCTGAGGAAGATTATGCTTTAAACGCATTGCCGAAAATCTACCGCGTTGACAACTGTTTATGAAATAAGCCTTTCGGGCCGTTTCAAGGATAATCAGATCCATAAATATAGATTCTCTCTCTTGGAAACGGGGGGGGAAGCGATTTGGGCCTCGACGACGGTTATCAAGAGATTAAAACCCAAAAAAAGATAACACATCTGTAATCAAGTAATTTCCTCGCCTTCTCCATCCATTATCGTGCCATCGATAACGCAAACGGTTTTGAGGTCAGCGAGAATCAAGTTGCGATTTATTTATTTTCCCCTTAAATTTATCAATCCGTTTTACAGATCCTTCCGAAAATTTAAACCCAGAAGGACGTCCTAAATTTCTGGAGTTTGATTGTGCTAGGAATTTGCACACACGTGTGTCTGTGTGTCAAAAATTATAGTGGTTATAAATAATTCACTTTTTGGGTTTCATTTAAAAAGAAAAAGTGACTTTTAGAGATTGCGTCTATTCAGCCAACAAATTATATTTTATTTTATTTTTGCCTGCTTTATTCTGGAAAAACAATCCTTTATTTCACCATCGGTCAGACTTATGTGTTAAAAAAAAAAGAATAAGCATTTATTTTTCTTTTACTCTTTCTGGCACTGATTCTCCCACTTTAAAAATGTGTGGACTTCAACTCCCAGAATTCCCCAGCCAGCGTTGCATGCTGGGAGTTGAAGTCCAGACACAATGGCTGGGGAATTCTGGGAGTTGAAGTCCACACCTCTTTAAAATGGCCGAAATTGAGACGAACTGCTCTGTGAATCAAGTCCCAAACCTTGGATGGGAAATCATGGGCCTGGAAAGGCAGCGTGCGGTAGTGGTTAAAGCTAGAGATCTGGCTTATCATCTTTTTCTCAGCTCGATCTACCTCACAGGGTTGTTGTAATTTTAATAAAAAAAATAAAAGATATAAGTGAGGGAAAAAAAAACAACCTGTTCAACTACAGGTAGTCCTCGACTTAACGACGATTCATGTAGTGACCGTTCAAAGTTACACAGGCCCTGAAAAAAAGCGAATTGTGACCATGTTTCACACTTACGACCGTTGCAGTATCCCCCCACAGTCGCGTGAACAAAATTCAGACCTGTGGCCACTGGCTCACGATAATGACGGCTGCCATATCTCAGAATCATGCGACCTCCTGAGCTGCAAAATCAACGGGGAAGCCAGATTTATTTAACGACCGTGTTGCTAATTGAACAACTGCGGTGATTCACTTAGCAGCGGTGGCAAGGAAGCTCGTAAAGCGGGGGCAAAACTCACTTTAAAATCGTCTCATTTAACAGCAGAAATTTTGTGGACCTCCTGTAAGTTTTTATTAATTTTAAATATTCCTTCCTAAGTTTGTTCCCCCCTGTCCTTTTCACCGTGCATTGAAAAGCCCCCCCCCAAATATCCTCATTTTCCTAACGAGATTTGCCCAATATTATTATTTTTTGCAGGTTCGACTACTGAACGAGATGCCATTTCAAAATTAAAAAAAAACTGGATTGGGAAACTGAGAAACGCATCGGATGATTGCTGGGCAGACAAAGGTAGGATATAAACGACACCAAAAATAAATAAACAAATCAAATTAAAAAATATATCAAATCAAACTGAATTTAAAAAAATAAAACACGGAGAAATGAATGAATAAAAATAAGGGGTTGGATAAAAATAAACAAATAAACTAAAAATAAACAATAATAAAAATCAAATAAAAATGAATGAATGAATACGATAATAAACGTACAAAATAAAAGACGGTAGCAAAAATAATCAAACAAAAAGTAAATAAAAATAAACAACCGGCAGAAGAAAATTAAAACCAACCAATGAATAAAACAAAAATAAATTAAAAACAAATGAATGCATCCAACAAA
>NW_028261469.1:0-15000 GCF_051295495.1 Thamnophis sirtalis
CCCCACCTCCCCACCCCTCCTTCTACCCAGTGACAGGAGGAAGCCACGGCAGCATCCCCCACTGGTTAGAGCCTGCGATTTTTCTCGCTCTAGAGCAAGTGGGTTCAACCTTGGCCACTTTGAGATTAAAAAAAAGATTTTCTGACTCTAGAAAGAGTGCAGAGAAGAGCCACAAAGAGGATTAGGGGTCTGGAGGCTAAAACACATGAAGAACGGTTGCAGGAACTGGGTATGTCTAGTTTAATGAAAAGAAGGACTAGGGGAGACATGATAGCAGTGTTCCAGTATCTCAGGGGTTGCCCCAAAGAAGAGGGAGTCAAGCTATTCTCCAAGGCACCTGAGGGTAGAACAAGAAGCAATGGGTGGAAACTAATCAAGGAGAGAAGCAACTTAGAACGGAGGAGAAATTTCCTGACAGTTGGAACAATTAATCAGTGGAACAGAAGTTGCCTCCAGAAGTTTTGAATGCCCCAACACTGGAAGTCTTTAAGAAGATGCTGGATAGCCATTTGTCTGAAACGGTAGAGGGTTTCCTGCCTAGGCAGGGGGTTGGACTAGAAGACCTCCAAGGTCCCTTCCAACTCTGCTATTGTATCTTGTATCCATCTATCCATATCTATCTATCTATCTATCTATCTATCTATCTATCTATCTATCTATCTATCTATCTATCTATCTATCTACCGTATCTATCTATCTATCTATCTATCTATCTATCTATCTATCTATCTATCTATCTATCTATCTATCATCTATCTATCTACCGTATCTATCTATCTATCTATCTATCTATCTATCTATCTATCTATCTATCTATCTATCTATCTATCTATCTACCCTATCTATCTATCTATCTATCTATCTATCTATCTATCTATCTATCTATCTATCTATCTATCTATCTATCTATCTATCTAATCTATCTATCATCTATCTGGACTAGAAGACCTCCAAGGTCCCTTCCAACTCTGCTATTGTATCGTATTGTATTGTATTGTACATCATGGTAACATCACTAAATGTCTTTTATTTTTATTTATTTGCTGCCTGCCAGATTCTCTTCCCTCGAGCGCAGCGTGGCAAATCCAGCCTATTTTCCAAAGCACCAGAAGACAAGAAGCAACGGATGGAAACTAATCAAGGAGAGGAGCAACCTGGAAATAAGGAGAAATTTATTTACCGTGAGGACAATTAACCAGTAGGAGGACTTGCCACCAGAAGTTGCAAATGCTCCATCCCTGGAAGTTTTAAAGAAGGGGCTGGACAACCATTTGTCTGCATTTTGATCCAAGGACCTTGGAGATGCTGCAGCCGTCGTAAGCATGGAAAACACTTGTAAGTCGTAAGTTGTTAACCTTGAATGCTCCCTAAGTGAACGGTCGTAACTCAAGGACTTCCTGTCCGTGCTAAGAAGCAGGTGTCCCCATGTCCCCATGTCCTGAGCGATCCTGAGAAACGGCCAGGAGACGAAGAAAAGAGGACGATGTAATTTAAAAAAAAAACTTTTAGACTGTGCAGAAATGGACAGATTGACACTAGCATGGAAAGAAAATGAAGATGCTGAGTGTTTTTGAACATGGGACTCATTTTATCAATGGTTGTATAGCAGAGGTAGAAATTAGGAGTGGGGAAAGTATTCTCTCTATATATAAAAGCCACGTACCCCTCACTCATCAAGAAACCTCCAGAACCATAAAGCCTACAAACTTGAAATTTGGCACCTATGTTCCTCCTTGGCTTCTAGGTGCTCGCTAAGAAAGGATTTTTCGAAATGACCGTCGGATCAGTAGCATTTCTTATACAGTAATTAACACGCTCTGATGCTAAGGAGTTCTACTCCCCCTCCCCACCTGAAAAGGATTCTGTTCCAACTGCCAGTTGCCTTATATTAACACGCTCTGATGCTAAGGAGTTAGACATTAGTACTCCCCCTCCCCACCTGAAAAGGACTCTGTTCCAACTGCCAGTTGCTTTATATTAACATGCTGTGATGCTAAGGAGTTAGACATTCTACTTCCCCTCCCCATCCGAAAAGGACTCTGTTCCAACTGCCAGTTACCTTATATTAACACGCTCTGATGCTAAGGAGTTAGACATTAGTACTCCCCCTCCCCACCTGAAAAGGACTCTGTTCCAACTGCCAGTTGCTTTATATTAACATGCTGTGATGCTAAGGAGTTAGACATTCTACTTCCCCTCCCCATCCGAAAAGGACTCTGTTCCAACTGCCAGTTGCTTTATATTATCATGCTGTGATGCTAAGGAGTTAGACATTCTACTTCCCCTCCCCACCCGAAAAGGACTCTGTTCCAACTGCCAGTTGCCTTATATTAACACGCTCTGATGCTAAGGAGTTAGACATTAGTACTCCCCCTCCCCACCTGAAAAGGACTCTGTTCCAACTGCCAGTTGCTTTATATTAACATGCTGTGATGCTAAGGAGTTAGACATTCTACTTCCCCTCCCCATCCGAAAAGGACTCTGTTCCAACTGCCAGTTGCTTTATATTATCATGCTGTGATGCTAAGGAGTTAGACATTCTACTTCCCCTCCCCATCCGAAAAGGACTCTGTTCCAACTGCCAGTTACCTTATATTAACACGCTCTGATGCTAAGGAGTTAGACATTAGTACTCCCCCTCCCCACCTGAAAAGGACTCTGTTCCAACTGCCAGTTGCTTTATATTAACATGCTGTGATGCTAAGGAGTTAGACATTCTACTTCCCCTCCCCATCCGAAAAGGACTCTGTTCCAACTGCCTGTTGCTTTATATTATCATGCAGTGATGCTAAGGAGTTAGACATTCTACTTCCCCCCCCCCATCCGAAAAGGACTCTGTTCCAACTGCCAGTTGCCTTATATTAACCCGCTCTGATGCTAAGGAGTTAGACATTAGTACTCCCCCTCCCACCTGAAAAGAACTCTGTTCCAACTGCCAGTTGCCTCACATTCCGTTACCTCAGTTCAAACCGGCAGACGTTTCACTCCTTCACTCTGGAGGGGTCTGGGGCTCCTTAGAGTACTAAACGTCGGTACCTCACCACAATGTCTACGCCTTCCACCTATGGAACGGCTTCCGGACTCAAGGTGGCGGGAGCGATATCCCCTTACGTGTTCCAATCACCGACGACCACTGAGCCAACGGATTGTGAACCAAATTTCTCCTGCGTAGCCCGATCACATAGTTTTATTACAAAGGACAAGTATCTAGCTAGTTGTATATCAATAAATTGCTCCAGACGATAGGCTGTCCACTGCGCACTTATGTATATAATGCGAAAATATATAAAGGAGAGGAAGAAAAGAGACGGAAATTTTGCGCACGTCCTCTGGGCAGGCAGCTGGGGCACAGGTTGAGCTCTCACCCCACCTGCCAGCTTCACGACAGCCCGTCGGTCAGCTATGCGCTCTGTGGAAAGGAACACACACACCCCCGTTCCCCATGTTCTGATCTGATTTGGCTCTGCCAGCCGGGCGCCCATCGCAGCGGGCAAGACACGAAAGCCAATGAGCAGATCCAATGGCAATCTTCTCGGAAAACACCACGGGCGCCTCCTTTTATTAAAAGTCTAACAAAACGGAGGACACGCAAAGCCTCCGTGGCCACTTACATGACCGGGGCGGGAGGGGGGAGAAGGAAATCCCTCATGGGCTGCTTGTCCAGTTCGCTGGAGCAAGCGATCGCAAAAGCAGATTTATTAACACCCTAAGAGGGCACGAGTGATGCATTTATTCTAGGCTGGGCCGAGCTCTGGAAAATGAGCCAGCTCCTTGGGTGGCACACCGCAAAAGCAGGAAGGGACGCAAAAATCCTACACACACTCCTGGGAATTGTCACTTTGGAAGGGAAGAGTAATAGTGGTAACTCAGGGTTGAATTGTGGGGTCCTTGGTGCTCTCTGAGATGCGTGGGTTTCCTTGCAGATGTTTCACGACCCAACTAGGGAACATCATCAGTGCTGGAAGGGAGTGGGTGTTGCACGGAGGAGGAGGAGGAGGAGGAGGAGGAGGAGGAGGAGGAGGAGGAGGAGGAGGAGGAGGAGGAGGAGGAGGAGGACAGCTGTGGGATCCTTGGTGCTCTCTGAGCTTAATGGGTTTTTTTGCAGATGTTTCACGACCCAACTAGGGAAGATCATCAGTGCTAGAAGGTAGGGGGTTGCAAAGTGGAGGAGGGGTTGCGAAGTGGAGGAGGAGGAGGAGGAGGAGGAGGAGGAGGAGGAGGAGGAGGAGGAGGAGGAGGAGGAGGAGAAGGAGGAAGAAGAGGTGGAGGAGGAGGACAGTTGTCCTTGATGCTCTCTGAGCTTAATGGGGTTTTTTGCAGATGTTTCATGACCCAACTAGGGAACATCATCAGTGCTAGAAGAGAATGGGATTTGTGAGAAGAGGAGGAGGAGGAGGAGGAGGAGGAGGAGGAGGAGGAGGAGGAGGAGGAGGAGGAAGACAATGACAATGACGACTGTGAGGTCCTGAGTGCTCTCTGACTTGGTTATTTTTTCGCAGACATTTCATAACCACACTAGGTAACATCAGCAGTGCAGAGTGATGTCTGTAATCACCAGCTGGGTGACTTTAGGGTAATCACCAGGAGACAGTGAGTTCTAGTCCTGCCATAGGCATGACAACCAGCGAGTAACTTTGGGCCAATCACCAGGAGACAGTGAATTGTAGTGCCACCTTAGTCTGAAAGCCAGCAGGGGTGACTACGGGCCAGCCCCCCCCTCTCTTAGCTCAGCCCACCTCACAGGATTGTTGTGCGGGAAAACAGGAGGAAGAGGGGGGGCCATTATGCCGGTTCATTTAAAGCCATAAGAACGCAGTAAAAGAAATAAAAATACTTCCCCCAAAAATGGAACGAACTGCCTGGTCTCACATGCTCAGAATCTCCTGGCTAGATTCACACAGCGCCTTCGACTCAGTTTCCCTGCGTCCCCAAGGGTTCCTCGTGCAAATTCCCACAAGGGGCAACTTCAGCGTTCCTTGGGTTACAACGGCCCAGCCCAGCTTTGGCCAGCGCAGAGCATTGTGTGGCCAATGTCGGAGACATCCGGTGACGGGCAGCTGCCAAGCCACGTAAGCCAATCCTCCTTTTGAGGGGCAGGTTAAAGAAAAATGATTTTTTTTTAAAAAAAGGATATATAACATTTGGGGCGTGGAATAATTTGGATCCGACTCCATAAAAGCTGGACGTTACTGATAAAGGCTGTTGGACGTAAAAGTGGAAGGAACAAGACAGGTGGGCATTTCAAACACAATGGCAGGACAAAGGGCAAAGGATTTGGGGCACATTAATTACGAAAGTTATGAGCAACGTCGAAAGAAACTTTGCAAAGGTTTAGCCCAGTGTTTCTCAACCTTGGCCACTTGAAGATGTCCGGACTTCAACTCCCAGAATTCCCCAGCCAGCATCCATCAGGTGGCAACGTTTAGGGGAAGTGTCTAGGACAGTGTTTCTCAACCTTGGCCACTTGAAGATGTCCGGACTTCAACTCCCAGAATTCCCCAGCCAGCATCCATCAGGTGGCAACGTTTAGGGGAAGTGTCTAGGACAGTGTTTCTCAACCTTGGCCACTTGAAGATGTCCGGACTTCAACTCCCAGAATTCCCCAGCCAGCATCCATCAGGTGGCAACATTTAGGGGAAGTGTCTAGAACAGTGTTTCTCAACCTTGGCCACTTGAAGATGTCTGGACTTCAACTCCCAGAATTCCCCAGCCAGCATCCATCAGGTGGCAACATTTAGGGGAAGTGTCTAGGACAGTGTTTCTCAACCTTGGCCACTTGAAGATGTCCGGACTTCAACTCCCAGAATCCCCAGCCAGCGAATGCTGGCTGGGGAATTCTGGGAGTTGAAGTCCGGACATCTTCAAGTGGCCAAGGTTGAGAAACACTGGTTTAGGCATTCAACTTTTGGTACTCCTCGAGTTACGGCCGCAATTGAGCCTCCGAATTAGGGTGCTAAGTAGTAGAAATTTGTTAAGTGGGTTTTTGCCCCATTGTACAGCCATTCTTGCCATAGTTGTTAAGTGCATTGCTGCAGTTCTGAAATCAGTAACACGGTCATTAAGTGAATCCGGCTTCCCCATCGACGTGGCTCGTCAGGAGGTCGCGAAAGGGGGACACTGTCACCGTCATAAATGTGAGTCAGTGGCGAAGCATGTGAATGTAAATCACGTGGCTAAGGGGATGTTGCAATGGTCGTAAGTGTGGGAAATGGTCCTGTCACTTTTTTTTCAGTGCTGTTCTAACTTTGGATGGTTGCAGAGGAATAACTGTAGATTCCCTCATGCCCAGAAACAGCTAAATCCTTAGAAAGCTCTTTTTCTCTCTCTCTTCCTCCCTTTTCCTTTCCTTTCTTTCCCTTTCTCCTTCCTTCCACCTTTCCTCTCTTCCCTTTCTCCTTTCTTCCTTCCATTTCTACTTCCTTCCTTCCTCCCCTTTCTCTTTCCTTCCTTCTTCCTTTCCCTTTCCCCTTCCTTCTTTCCCTCCTCCCCTTTCTCCTTCCTTCCTTCCCTTTTCCCTTCCTTCCCTTCTCCCTTTCTCCTTCCTTCCCTCTTCCCCTTTCTCCTTCCTTCCTTCCCTTTTCCCTTCCTTCCCTTCTCCCCTTTCTCCTTCCTTCCTTCCCTTTTCCCTTCCTTCCCTTCTCCCCTTTCTCCTTCCTTCCCTCTTCCCCTTTCTCCTTCCTTCCTTCCCTTTCTCCTTCCTTCTTTCCCTCCTCCCCTTTCTCCTTCCTTCCTTCCCTTTTCCTTTCCTTCCCTTCGCCCCTTTCTCCTTCCTTCCTTCCTTCCTTCCTTCCTTCCCTTTCTGCTTCCTTCCTTCCCTTTCTCCTTCCTTCCCTCCTCCCCTTTCTCCTTCCTTCCTTCCCTTTCTCCTTCCTTCCCTGCGCCCCTTTCTCCTTCCTTCCTTCCCTTTCTCCTTCCTTCCTTCCCTTTCTCCTTCCTTCCCTCCTCCCCTTTCTCCTTCCTTTCTTCCCTTTCTCCTTCCTTCCTTCCCTTTTCCCTCCCTCCCTCCCTCCCTTCCTTCCTTCCCTTTCTGCTTCCTTCCTTCCCTTTCTCCTTCCTCCCCTCCTCCCCTTTCTCCTTCCGTCCTTCCTACATTCCGTTTATCAGGTCTGGACACATAATGACCACAATTGGCAACCTTTTGTTGCCGTCGTAAGTCGAGGACAAAGGTTGAAGTGGAGGCAAGTAACCTAAAAGTTGTGGGTTTTTTTCTTCATGGAATCGCATGAAAGGTGTGGAATTTTTCTAAGCTTTCCCCCCCCCCACACCTCGCTTAAAAAATAAATAAATAAACTTTCCCAAAATTATGCTGGTGGCCTGGAAAGATAATTTGGAAGCTCTCTGCCTTCTCTTCCCTGCTGAGAAGGAAATAGAAATTTCTATCCCTGCTCTTGTTGTTGCCATTCATCATTTATTTTCTGACAAGTTTATTTGGCACAGAGACCAGAAAAAGTTCCCCTTACCTTGACTGACAGATTTCACCTTCGCTCGTAACTCTTCCCCGTTCCCTTGGAGGAGAGGCAGGAAGCTTCCTTACAGAATTGCAAAACTGCAGGATCACCCAGGGGACCCCAGAGGTCTTCTAGTCCAACCCCCTGCTCGAGCAGGAAGATTTATGCTGGATGTCCTCGACTTACGACAATTTAGCCTCCCATTGATCGGCGTTTGCACAGGCATGATACACAGCCGTCGCGCATCTGGGAAGTCTTCCCTTTTGCGTGTGTCGTAACAACCCAAACTAGGACACGGATTCACACTTTGTGACATCGGCTCTTTCGGTCACAAACTGAGCCGCCTTTCTCTCTTCCGAGTGCCGATTCCACGAGTCTCTTCCGCCACATTGAGTGTGAACTATGTTCAATTTTATCGCAACCCTCCCTTTTCCACAATCACACAAGCCTCCTCCTCTGCCGGCGTGCTCTGCACACAGTCCTCTATTTACGACCAAAATTGAGACCAGCTTTCTGTTGTTAAGCAAAAACAGTTGCTAAGTGAATTTTGCCTCATTTTACAACCTCTCACGCCACCATTAAGTGAATCATTACGGCTGTTAAGTCAGTCACATGGTTGTTAAGCGAATCAGTTTTTCTCAGAAGGTTGCAAAAGAGGATTGCGTGACCCTGGGACGCTGCAGCCGTCATAACTATGAATCTCAAGCGTCTGAATTTTGATCCTGCGACCGTGGGGATGGTCATAAGTCTGAAGAACGGTCATAAGTCGCTTCTTCCAGTGCCGTTGTAACTTTGAACAGTCACTAAGTGGACTGTTGTAAGTCAAGGACTACCTGTACAATTCCAAACAAATGACTGTCCAACCTCTTCTTGAAAACGCCCAATGAATGGTTAATATCAAGCGAGGAATTTTCCAGGGTGATTCACTTTCACCTCTTCTCTTCATCATCACAATGATCCCACTATCAGTAATCTTAAAAAAAATGAAATTAGGCTACCAAACAGCCAAAAAAGCTGAAAATTTTTTGCATTTACTATATATGGATGATTTGAAACTCTATGGAAAGTCAGAAATAGAAATCCAATCATTGACAAATACAGTCCGAGTATTCAGCACCGATATTTCAATGCAGTTTGGCATGGAAAAATGCGCCACTGTATCCATAAAAAGGGGCAAAATCACTGCATCTGAGGGAGTTGAAATGCCCAATGGCCAACTAATTAAATGCAAAGAAAATGAAGCCTACAAATACTTAGGCATTCTGCAGTTGGATAACATCAAGCATGGAGAAGTAAAAACTATTGTCAGGCGAGAGTACACCAACAGAGTTAGGAAAATTTTGAAATCTAAATTGAATGGTGGAAATACAATCAAAGCCATAAATACCTGGGCAATACCAGTTATAAGATACACAGCTGGCATAGTTAACTGGACACAAGCTGATTTGGACCTTTTGGACCGAAAAACCAGGAAACTAATGACAATGCACTACAGTTTACATCCACGTGGTGATACTGATAGACTATATCTGCCCCGAAAATCAGGTGGCAGAGGATCATTACAAGTGAAGCAAACAGTTGAAGAAGAAAAACATGCACTGGCTGATTATTTAAAAGAAAGTCAAGAACATCTATTAATCGAAGTAAAGAACAAAAATGTACTGAAGGCCCAACAGACAAAACAAGAATACAGAAAAGATGTGATAAAATCAAGAATGGAGAGTTGGCAGAACAAAGCACTGCATGGCCAATTTCTGGAAAAAAATAAAAGATAAAGTGGACAGTGAACAAACTTGGTTATGGTTAACAACAGTTACATTAAAGAAAGAAAGAGAGTCACTAATCCTGGCTGCGCAAGAACAAGCTATCCGCACAAATGCCATTAAGGCCAAAATTGAAAAATCCTCTGATGATGCCAAATGCAGACTTTGCAAAGAAGCTGATGAAAACTGTTGATCACATACTCAGCTGCTGTAAAAAAATCGCACAGACTGATTATAAATTGCGGCACAATTCAGTAGCACAAATGATCCATTGGAATTTGTGCAAAAATTATAATATTAAAACAGCAACAAACTGGTGGGAACATCAGCCTGAAAAAGTCACCGAAAATCAGATGGTCAAGATCTTGTGGGATTTCCATATACAAACCGACAAAATACTGGCGCATAATACACCAGACATCACACTGGTTGAGAAAAACAAGGTCACAATCATAGACATCGCAATACCAGGTGATAGCAGGGTCGCCGAGAAGGAACATGAAAAAATCGCAAAATATCAGGACTTAAAAATCGAAATTCAACGACTATGGCACAAACCAGCAGTGGTAATTCCAGTGGTAATTGGCACACTGGGTGCTATTCCAAAAGCACTGGGATTACATTTAAAACAGTTAAAAATGGGCAAAATCACCATCAGTCAAATGCAAAAAGCCGCACTGCTTGGATCTGCACGCATATTACGGAAATACGTTACGACGTCCTAGGCCCCTGGGTGGGGCCCGACTAGGAACCAATGCCAAATCCGGCGAAACAACTGGCCGCTGTGATACAATTGTATAATAATAATGGAGAAGCCCCAACTTCTTCTGGAGCAACAACCACAGTTGAGTCCCAAATTTCCATCACTAAGAGAGCTTCAGCCTTGCCTCGTTTTACGACATTCCTTGCCACAATTGCTAACACTGCGGCTGTTAAGTTAGTCACATTGTCGTTAAGTGAATCCGCTTCACCATTGTCTTTGCTTGTCAGAAGGGGACCATGTGACCCTGGGAGACCGTCATAAGTACGAGCCAAGTGTCCTTATTTTGAACATGCGACCATGTTGGGATGCCACAATGGTCATAAGTGTGGGAAAGGGCTGTAAGTCACTTTTTTTCAGTGCTGTCGTAACTCTGAGGACTCACTGAGTGAACGGTTATAAGTCGAGGACTTCCTGTAGGTGCTAAGGAGCATGTGTGTATAAATCCATCCTTAGTCCTCAACTTGCATCCACTCATTTAGTGACTCTTCCATGTTACGACGCCACTGAGAAAAGTGATTTAGGACCGGTTTTCACACTTATGACCGTAATAGTCTCCATGACTAAAATCCAGATGCTGAATCACATTTATGACGGCCGCAGCATCCTTCGGGTCACCCAGTCACTGTTTGCAACTTTCCCAGCCAGCCTCTGACAAACGAAGTTGATGGGGCAAGCCAGCTTCCTTTAACAACCTTGTGATCCGCTTAACAACCCGTGTGATCCGCTTAACAACTGCAGCCATTCGAGGAACAACCGCGGGCCCGAGAAAAGGTCGTAACATTTGATGCGACTGGCTTTCAACAACCCTCCAGCTTAGCACCTGGAAATCCCGAGGCCAACGGTGGTCGTAAGGTCGAGGACTGCCCTTTGGGAAATGAAGTTCCCGCCACTGAAGCAGCCGGGACCCCCACCCCCCACCCCCCCCCCACCTTCCAAGCCGATCCCAGCTTGTTCTCTCTCTCTTCATCCTGATCGCCTGGTGATGGACAAGGATGGGCCGGTAGAATTTCTGTTGCCGTGGATGTGATGCTCGTTGCTTAGCAACGGACAAAATTAGTGTGTGGGAACTATTTGTGGGATGAGCAGTATTCCTGGGGGGGGGCGGGCGGGGGGGGAGTCAGGAGGCCAAGGAAAAAAGAGAGGGATTGTCTAGGAAGGGAGGGGGGGGGGTGAATTATGGCACCTGCCCCACAGACAGGTGGTCCCGCATTAAATCCTCTTTCCCCTCCTGGGAAACCCAGGTACCCAGGCCCTGAAGACCAGGAAAAGCGGGAGCGGGCGGACGTAACTCCGAAACAGGTTTTTGAATGTCCATCCCAACTTTCTGTCCACGGGTAGTCCTCGGCTTAACGACCACGGCTGGGAATTTCTTTTGCACGGTGACTTTTGCTCCCTTTGACAAACATCTTTGCCCCAGTCGTTAAGCGAATCGGTGCCACTGTTAATAGCAATAGCAATAGCAATAGCAGTTCGACTTATATACCGCTTCATAGGGCTTTCAGCCCTCTCTAAGCGGTTTACAGAGAGTCAGCATATTGCCCCCAACAATCCGGGTCCTCATTTTACCCACCTCGGAAGGATGGAAGGCTGAGTCAACCCTGAGCCGGTGAGATTTGAACCGCTGACCTGCTGATCTAGCAGTAGCCTGCAGTGCTGCATTTAACCACTGCGCCACCTGTTAAGCTGGTCAGGCAGTCATTAAGTGAATCCACCTTGACTTTGCTTGTCGGAAGGCTGCAAAAGGGGATCACGTGACCCCTGGGGCTGTCATAAAGATGAGTCAAGTTGGGCAAGCGTCTGTATTTAGTTCACTTGGAACCATAGGGATTCTGCAACGGTCGTACATGTGAAAAACCATCATAACTCACTTTTTTCAGCACCGTTGCGACAATTAATCAAAGTCAAAAACTGCCTGCACTTATTTAGTAAAGCAGAACCAAGACCTAAACAGAGCAATGATAAGAAGAAACTAAAAGTTAAATTGAGAGTAAGAGCGGGAGGGAGACGGAGAAAGAAAGAAAAGGAGAGAAAGAGAAAGAAAAGGAAAGAGATAGAGAATGGGGGAAAGAAAGAAAAGAGAGAGAGAGAGAGAAAGGAAAAGCAAAAGAGAAAAAAGTGAGAGAATGAGAAAGGAGGGAAAGAGAGAGAAAATGAGAGAAAATGAGAGAGAGAAGAACTAGTGACAAAAATGGAGAGAGGATAAAAAGAAGAGAGAAAGAGAAAAAGGACAGGGAAAGAGAGAGAGAATGGGGGAAAGAGAAAAGAGAGAGAAAGGGAAAGAAAAAGAGTGAGAAAAGAAAAAGAAAGGGAGAACAAGAAAGAAAAGGAGGGAAAGAGAGAGAATGAGAGAGAGGAAGGAAGGAAGAGAAAGAGAGAGAAAGGGAAAAGCAGAAGAGAGAAAATGAAAGGGAGAGAGAAAAAGAGAGAAAAGAATGGGCAACAAGAAGGGAGAAAGGATAAAAGGAAGAGAAAGAGAGAAAAGGGAAAGAGAGAGAGAATGGCGGAAAGAGAGAAAAGAAAGAGAAAGGGAAAGCAAAAGAGAGAAAAGAAAAAGAGCGAGACCAAGAAAGAAAAGGGGAAAGAGAGAGAGAGAGAAAGAGAGAGAAAGGGAAAGCAAAAGAGAGAAAAGAAAAAGAGCGAGACCAAGAAAGAAAAGGAGGGCAAGAGAGAGAGAAAGAGAGAGAAAGAGAGAAAGGAAGAGAAAGAAAGGGAAAGGGAAAGCAAAAGAGAGAAAAAGAAAGAAAAGAATGGGAGACAAAATGGAGAGAGGATAAAAAGAAAAGAGAAAGAGGGAAAGGACAGGGAAAGAGAGAGAGAATGGGGGAAAGAAAAAGAGTGAGAAAAGAAAAAGAAAGAGGGAGGACAAGAAAGAAAAGGAGGGAAAGAGAGAGAATGAGAGAGAGAAAGGAAGGAAGAGAAAGAGAGAAAGGGAAAAGCAAAAGAGAGAAAATGAAAGGGAGAGAGAAAACGAGAGAAAAGAATGGGCAACAAAAAGGGAGAAAGGATAAAAGGAAGAGAAAGAGAGAAAAGGGAAAGAGAGAGAGAGTGGGGGAAAGAGAGAAAAGAGAGAGAACAGGAAAGCAAAAGAGAGAAAAGAAAAAGAAAGAGCGAGACCAAGAAAGAAAAGGAAGGAAAGAGAGAGAGAATGAGAGAAAGAAAGAAAGAGAAAGAAAGAGAAAGGGAAAGCAAAAGAGAGAAAAAGAAAGAAAAGAATGGGAGACAAAATGGAAAGAAGATAAATGGAAGAGAGAGAGGGAGAAAGGGAAGGGAAAGAAAGAGAGAGAGAGAAAGAAAGAAAGAGAGAGAGAGAGAGAGAGAAGGGGGATGATGCAATGGTTATTAAGTGTGAAAAAGTCCCTTTCTCCAGGACCCTTGTGACTTCCAACTGCTGTAAGTCGAGGATTGAGGTCACTTGGGGTGAGGGGGACGGACGGACCCCAGAGCCAACACAGCTCAGCCTCCTCTCTTCTCTGCAGCCCCCCCTCTCCCCCCCCCCGCTGCTTTCCTGATGCGATGTCATTTTCCTGGCCCCTGGACCATTAAATTGGAAAAGAAAGTGGGGCGGGCTCTCCAAACAACTATTAAACCAACCGGCCGCATCTGCCTCCCGCCAGACTCAATTAAGTTCTCAGTTTCTCGTCCGACTCCCCTCTCTGCCGGCGCCGACGTCCGGCACTTCTCAGCACCACGGAAGATAAATAATGGGGCGGCCTCGGTTTTTTTGCAGGCAGTCCTCGACTTACGACCGCAAAGGGAGAATTCTGCCTCATTTTAGGACCTCTCTTGCCACGGTTGTTAAGCGAATGCATGCAGTTGTTAAGTGAGCATCGTGGTTGTTAAGTGAATCTGGCGTCCGGGTTGACTTTGGCCGCCGAAGGGCATTGCGTGATTCCTCCCCGGGAGGTTGTGGCCATCATGAATACGACTCGGTTGGACAGTGTGTGAATTTTGGTCACCCGACCACGGGGAACGCGGCCACGGTCGTAAGTGTGAGCAACCATCCTAAGCCACTTTTTTCAGAGCCGTTGTCCCTTCGAACGGGCACTAACCGAGCAGTTGTAAGTGGAGGATGACCTCCCATCCTTATTTTTTTTGCTTGTGTTTAGAAGCGTGCCCCAGGGTGGTCGAAAAAGTCAAGATGGCGTCCGCAGCTACCCGATTAAGCCTCTGCCGTTTGTATACATGCAAAAACAAAAATTGGACGCACAGACCCAGCGGCCATCTTGACTTTTTTGCCTTGTCTTGCCTCGCCTCGTAAACCCTGCTGCTTCTCTTCTGTTTCCCTCCGCGGAGCTCATAATCCTTGCAAGCCCTTTTCTTATCTCTGGAAAATACCAAATTCAGTTTTCATTAGACCTGGTCCGAAGGCATTATCATTTATCTCAGATAAGCAATAAATGTAATATCGCTGGAAGGATATTCAGGAAATTTATCTTTTCAGACGACGAGGCTCACCTCTGTGTCCAAAAACCCCCACGCTTGTATTAAAGAAGGACTTTGTTTCTATTACACTTATTTAGGCTTCTAAGCAGAGAGAGGAAACATGGTTCCTCATCAGCAACTTCAAGACAGATGGACTCCAACTCCCAGAATTCCCCAGCTACTACTGGTTAGGGCACCGGTCTAGGAAGCAGGAGACCGTGAGTTCTAGACTTCATGTAGGCATGAAAGCCAACTGGGTGACTTTCAGCCAATCACCGGGAGACAGTGAGTTCTAGTCCCGCCTTAGCCATGAAAGCCAACTGGGTGACTTTTGGCCAATCACCAGGAGACAGTGAGTTCTAGTCCCGCCTCAGCCATAAAAGCCAACTGGGTGACCTTTGGCCAATCACCAGGAGACAATGAGTTCTAGTCCCGCCTCAGCCATGAAAGCCAACTGGGTGATTTTCAGCCAATCACTAGGAGACGGAGAGTTCTAGTCCCGCCTTAGCCATGAAAGCCAACTGGGTGACTTTCAGCCAATCACCGGAAGACGGAGAGTTCTAGTCCCGCCTTAGCCATAAAAGCCAACTGGGTGACTTTCAGC
>NW_028261469.1:20000-35085 GCF_051295495.1 Thamnophis sirtalis
CTTGAAAAGGCCGTTCTGGACCCCAGAGACGTCCAGAGTAAATGTTGCCGCTCTTGATCGACAAAGCCCCCAAATTGGCCCAGGCTAAGCAAGGGCTTCCCAGGGAGTTTACACCGGGGCCAAGAGCAATGCCCTTCGCTGCTTGGTTCCCTCCCTGAAGCCCTGGGAGGAAGCGTCCAGAGGGGGGCCAGTCCTTCCAGCAGGAAGAAGGACCCTTGGCTTGTAATAGGTGAAGCTGTTCTTCAGCTGGTGGAATACTTTCCTGGCTTCCTGGCAGTGGTGCATTAATAGCAATAGCAATAGCAATAGCAGTTAGACTTATATACCGCTTCATAGGGCTTTCAGCCCTCTCTAAGCGGTTTACAGAGTCAGCATATCGCCCCCAACAACAATCCGGGTCCTCATTTCACCCACCTCGGAAGGATGGAAGGCTGAGTCAACCCTGAGCCAGTGAGATTTGAACAGCCGAACTGCAGAACTGCAGTCAGCTGAAGTAGCCTGCAGTGCTGCACTCTAACCACTGCGCCACCTCGGCTCTGTAACCCTTAAGCAGGGTCAGCAGGGGCTCAGGGCTCCACCAGGCCCAAAGTAGAGAAAGAAAGAAAGAAAGAAAGAAAGAAAGAAAGAAAGAAAGAAAGAAAGAAAGAAAGAAAGAAAGAAAGAAAGAAAGAAAGAAAGAAACCCAAGGAAGATTTGCACCGTAATGATTAGGGGACTGGAGACTAAAACATAGGAAGAACAGTTGCAGGAACTGGGTATGTCTAGTTTAATAGAAAGAAGGACCAGGGGAGACAGGATAGCAGCCTTCCAGTATCTCAGGGGTTGCCACAAAGAAGAGGGAGTCAAACTATTCTCCAAGGCAGCTGAGGGCAGGACAAGGAGCAATGGGTGGAAACTAATCAAGGAGAGAAGCAACCTAGAACTGAGGAGAAATTTCCTGACAGTGAGAACAATTAATCAGTGGAACAGAAGTTGCAATAGCAATAGCAATAGCAGTAGACTTATATACCGCTTCATAGGCCTTTCAGGCCTCTCTAAGCGGTTTACAGAGAGTCAGCATATTGCCCCCAACAATCTGGGTCCTCATTTTACCCACCTCGGAAGGATGGAAGGCTGAGTCAACCCTGAGCCGGTGAGATTTGAACCGCTGACCTGCTGATCTAGCAGTAGCCTGCAGTGCTGCATTTAACCACTGCGCCACCTTGGCTCTTGCCTCCAGAAGTTCTGAATGTTCCAACCCTGGAAGTCTTTAAGAAGATGTTGGATAGCCATTTGTCTGAAACGGTATAGGGTTTCCTGCCTAGGCCGGGGGCTGGACTAGAAGACCTCCAAGGTCCCTTCCAACTCTGCTATTGTATTATTGTATTACTTAGCCAATATTCTGTTCTGTTCTAATGTGCTATGGGTTTTTTTGCCTGACCAGGGGGTTGGACTAGAAGACCTCCAAGGTCCCTTCTAACTCTGTTTTCTGTGTTGCGTTGTATTGTATTGTATTGTTTTCCACTCATCTCGCTACCCAAAGTGACTTTTTGCTTATTGTGGGCACAACCGCAGGTAAGTATTTGCCCTGAATGGAAGGATGAGGTCCCCATTAGGACCTGCGTGTAAAATAATCCTTTGCAAGTGGAAATCTAAACCTCTGTTCCAGTGTTTTCCAATCTTAGACACTTTAACGTGGGTGGGCTTCAACTCCTAGAATTCCCTAGCCTGCTAAATCTAGAGCTGGCTGGGGGATTCTGGGAGTTGAAGTCCACACATCCTAAAGCAGCCAAGGTTGGGGGAAAAAATTGGAATTGGAATTGGAAAGTTTATTTATTTTATTTTATTTTAATTTTATTAAAAATTGCTTTGGGGTTCTTGTGCCCACTCTATAATTTCATTTATTCCTGCTTTAACTCATTTTTCTACTGCCCGCTGCAATATGGAGGGACTTCTGGCCGTTAAGAGCTGCAAACTCAATAACAAAAATGGCATTAAAATCATAACAATGCCATAATGCAATTCTGCGAAAAATGCAGATGGCTCCTTTTTTTGCATGGATCAGTTCCACCCTGGCCAAAGTCCCTCCAGAATCGCTTAGTTTTAACTATTTTTTTTTTTTGGAAGGCCAAGAGAAACAGCAACGGCGGCCTCCGGGGAGAAAATATTTCACAGCCCAGAAATTACCCCAGGAGGACCTTCTCTGCAAAGCAAAGGTTTTTCACGCGGCTGATTTTTTCAAGGGTTTGGCCTCCTTCAGCACCCAGGCTGACGCCGATCTTGGGTACTTTGGCTCCCATCATCCCCAGCCTGGCTGGAAAAATGTGGGAGTTGACAGACCTGGCTTGGCCTAGGGCAGTGTTTCTCAACCTTGGTGACTTTAAGTCCTGTGGACTTCAACTCCCAGAATCCCCCAGCCAGCATAGCTGGCTGGGGAATTCTGGGAGTTGAAGTCCGCAGGACAAGGTTGAGAAACACTGGCCTAGGGCAATTTGGAGCGTCAGATTAGATTTCACCAATAGTCTCCTCTGTAGGACAATGTCTCGAACACCGCGTATGATGCGGTTCAAGGATGAGTTAGCATAGCTGGCTGGGGAATTCTGGGAGTTGAAGTCCGCAGGACTTAAAGTCGCCAAGGTTGAGAAACACTGGCCTAGGGCAATTTGGAGCGTCAGATTAGATTTCACCAATAGTCTCCTCTGCAGGACAATGTCTCGAACACCGTGTATGATGCGGTCCAAGGATCAGTGCATCGAGATCTCTAAACTCGCAGTACGCCGCGGCCTTCCTGTGCGCCGCAACGTATTCGTTGACGGATTCACCCTCTTTCTGGTGACGAATGTTGAATTCGTGCCTTTGGAGGTGTTTAGACGGTCTGGGAGCGCTGAGGGTGTCCTCAGCGTCTGTTGTAGCACCGACCAAGCGTCCGGTTGTAGTGGCGTTGGTTCAGACGCCTCTCGTCCGCCGTAGCTCAGGAACGTGTTCTTTTTCCGGGCTTCAGAGAGGCCTGTGAGGTCGTTGGCTTCGAGGAAGCAGTCGAACCTCAGCCTGTCGGATTCCCAGTGCTCGGTGGCTGGGTTGTACGCAGGGCCGGATTTAGATGAAAAGAGGCCCTAGGCTATTCCACTTATGAGGCCCTTTCACCTCCCATTTTTAAGCTTGTAAATTACATGAGAGGCAATAAAATACATCATTACTGTGATATATATCAATAGATATCAATCTATATAGCTGGCCTCCCGACGGAGGGCGGCTCTGCTCTGCGGCAAAGGCAGCGAGGCCAGCCGCCTCCCCTGATGCGCTCAGCTGCCCGGCTCAGCCCCCTCGCCCTCACCTGCCTGGCCGCTGGTGGGCTCCGCGTCGACGGGGCGGCTACTGGGAGCAGCCGCAGCTCTCGCCCGACCGCCGGTGCCGGGAACGTGGGCGGGCTCCCCAACTGCCGCGGAACGATCTTAACCAATACATTTTGATGTTTGTTTATTAGTCCTATGCCTAGAATTTCTCCTTATTTTCGGTTCAGTGTTTTAGTGTTCACTGTTTTTAGAATAGTGTAATTTTAATTCTGCTAACAATTTGAATGTAGGCCCCTCTTGATCTTGAGGCCCTAGGCTGAAGCCTAGTTAGCCTAGAGGAAAATCCGGCACTGGTTGTATACGCAGTCGGTGGGACATGGATTGACACCTTGTGTCCCTGAGCACGTTTGAATTTGCCGCTCAAAGATGACTCCTCGATGCCGCGCCAAGATCCGGCCTGGATTTACTTGCTAGATTGTTGTGCTCTTTTCGTTTCCCTAATTGTCTTCCGATCCCACCTTCGCCGCCAGTGTTAGATGGGGGAAAGGAAAGGCACACTCCGGCTTAGGCGGCAACAGCTCTTTATTAACTCCGTCCCAACTGTGTACAATCCAGCGAAGGTTCAGTCTGACAGCAGCCCTTTGATAGGGAGCTGTCAAAAACCCTTCGACCTATCAGGTTGAACCTCTGTTCCCGCCGGAAGAGAGGACCTTGGTGGAAACCACTGTAACGGATTCTGGTATCTAACAAGGACGAGATACGGACATTTGGCACATTCAGCAAATTGCTGCAGTTGTGAAGTAAATCACATGGTTGTTAAGCGAGCCCAACTCCCCCCCCCCGCCCCAATTGCTTTTGGGAAGTCACCAATGCCATTGTTGAATTAGTAACACGGTTGTTAAGTGAATCTGGCTTTGCCTGTCAGAAAGTCGCCCAAGGGGATGACACGACACCAGGACACTTGCGACCGTCATAAATGCGAGCCAGTGGCTAAGCATCCAAATGTAAATCAGGTGACCATGGGGATGCAGCAATGGTCGTAAGTCTGAGAAACGGTCCCAAGTCCCTTTTCTCACTTCTGTTGGAACTTCAAATGGTTACTAAACGAACTGCTGTAAGCCGAGGACTAAAAACCCCACTGTCTTTCCTAGATCCAGAAACAACCCACCCACCCCCCAGAATCCACTAAAAATATTTGGCTGGACATACCAGCTCAGCAAGGAAAGAAAGAAAGAAAGAAAGAAAGAAAGAAAGAGAGAGAGGGAGGGAGGGAGGGAGGGAGGGAGGGAGGAAGGAAGGAAGGAAGGAAGGGAAAAAAGAAAGAAAGAAAGAAAAGAAAAGAAAAAAAGACAGAAACAAGGATGGAAGAAAGAAAGAAAAGAAAGAAAGAAAAGAAAGAAAGAAAGAAAGGAAAGGAAGGAAAGAAAGAAAGAAAGAAAGAAAAAAAGAAAGAAAGAAAGAAAGAGAAGAAAGAAAGGATGAAAGAAAGAAAGAAGGATGAAAGAAAGAAAAAAAGAAAGAAAAAGAAAGAAGGATGGAAGAAAGAAAGAAAGAAAGAAAGAAAAGAAAGGAAGGAAGGAAGGAAGAAAAGAAAGAAAACAAAAAAAGAAAGAAAGAAAGAAAGGAAAGAAAGAAAGAAGGAAGGAAGAAAGAAAGAAAGAAAGAAAGAAAGAAAGATGGAAGAAAGAAAGAAGGATGGAAGAAAGAAAGAAAGGAAGGAAGGAAAGAAAGAAAGAAAGAAAGAAGAAAGAAAGAAGAAAGAAAGAAGAAAGAAAGAAGAAAGAAAGAAGGATGGAAGAAAGAATGAAAGAAAAGAAAGGAAGGAAGGAAGAAAGAAAAGAAAAAAAGAAAGAAAAGAAAAAAAGAAAGAAAGAAAGGAAAGAAGGAAGGAAGGAAGGAAGAAAGAAAGAAATATGGAAGAAAGAAAGGATGGAAGAAAGAAAGAAAGGATGGAAGAAAGAAAGAAAGAAAGGAAAGAAAGAAAGAAAGAATGGAAGAAAGAAAGAAAGAAAGAAAGAAAGAAAGAAAGAAAGAAAGAAAGAGGAAAAAAACCCGCCAAGCGAATTCTTTGCTCCGATGGGGACTCGGTGTGCATCCATCACCGCCTGTCCTGGCCCGAAGCTCACGTCCAGCCTGTCGCCGGACAAACGGCCTCACAACAAAGCGCTCTCCCTCCCCCCCCCCCCGTGTCAAGGCCGCATCCTGTTGATGCTCAGCTGTCAGGCGAGGACAAATGTGTCCGAGGACGCCAGGAGCTGCTCTTCAAGGATTTCCCGTAGCCTGGAACATCGCGCCCGCCTTGGACCGGCCCCAAGACACACACGGCTGAGCCACAACCCGCCTGCCGTGTGTGTGTGTGTGTGTGTGTGTGTGTGTGTGTGTGTGTGTATTTGTGCGTCCGTCCATCATGTCATGGCCGAGAGTCCTTGGGATTCAGGAAGCGTTTGATTTGGGATTGTTGCAGAGGACTGAACTGAGAGGGGTGTGAAAATGCGCACACCCACATCAAATGGGAAGAATAAACAGCCTTCGCCTTCAAGAAACACGGGCAGTTCTCGACTTAAGAGCCAAGGTGGCGCAGTGGTTAAATGCAGCACTGCAGGCTACTGCTAGATCAGCAGTTCAGCGGTTCAAATCTCACCGGCTCAGGGTTGACTCAGCCTTCCATCCTTCCGAGGTGGGTAAAATGAGGACCCAGATTGTTGTTGGGGGTGATATGCTGACTCTCTGTAAACCGCTTAGAGAGGCCTGAAAGGCCTATGAAGCGGTATATAAGTCTACTACTGCTATTATGACCACCGATCAAGCCTCCAGGTACAGGTGAGGTGAAACCTGGCTCAATCATTGTCGTAACTGCAAGAGGGGACAGGAGTTGCCTTCGGAAATCGTGGGAGCTTCATCATCCCTGGAGGCTTTCAAGAAGAGACTGGACATCTGCCATCTGTCAGAAAGGGTGTAGGGCCACCAGCTTGGGCAGAGGGTTGGACTAGATGACCTCCAAGGTCCCTCCCAACTCTGTTAAATATGTAACCTGTAATAGGGATCTTGGAGTCCTAGTGGAGAACCGTTTAAATAGGAGCCAGCCGTGGGCAGCAGCTGCCAAAAAAGCCACCACAGTTCTAGGCTGCATCAACAGAGGGAGAGAATCAAGATCACTTGAAGAGTTAATACCACTTTACAAGGCCTTGGTAAGGCCACACTTGGAATATTTGCATTCGGTTTTGGTCACCAAGATGTAGAAAAGATGTGGAGACTCCGGAAAGAGTGCAGAGAAGAGCAACAAAGAGGATTAGGGGACTGGAGGCTGAAATATATGAAGAATGGTTGCAGGAACTGGGTAGGTCTAGTTTAATGAAAAGAAGGACCAGGGGAGACATGATAGCATCTTCCAATATCTCAGGGGTTGCCCCAAAGAAGAGGGGGTCAAACTATTCTCCAAGGCACCTGAGGGCAGAACAAGAAGCAATGGGTGGGAACTCATCAAGGAGAGAAGCAACTTAGAACTGAGGATAAATTTTCTCACAGTGAGAACAATTAATCAGTGGAACAGAAGTTGCCTCCAGAAGTTGTGAATGCCCCAACACTGGAAGTTTTTAAGATGTTGGATAGCCATTTGTCTGAAGTGGTATAGGGTCTCCTGCTTGAGCAGGGGGTTGGACTAGATGATTTCCGAGGTCCTTTCCAACTCTGGTATTGTGTTATTGGGTAGGTCTAGTTTAATGAAGAGAAGAACTAGGGGCGGGGGGGCATGATAGCAGTCTTCCAATATCTCAGGGGTTGCCCCAAAGAAGAGGGAGTCAAACTATTCTCCAAAGCATCTGAGGGCAGAACAAGAAGCGATGGGTGGAAACTAATCAAGGAGAGAAGCAACCTAGAACTGAGGAGGAATTTCCTAACGGGGAAGACAATTAACCAGTGGAACAGCTTGCCACCAGAAGTTGTGGCTGCTCCAACATTAGTGGCATTTTAAGAAGGGAGTGGACAGCCACTTGTCTGCCTGCTGACTGGCTCAAAGTCACCCAGGCGGCTTTTATGCCTCATCCAGCGGGAGTAGAACTCACCATCTCCCGGTTTCTGGTTCCAGCCCTTCTGTTGTGGTGCTGGGTTTTCTGCCCGCTCGTAAGGCTGCCTGGGGAATCCTGGGAGTTGAAGTCCACCCTTCCTCCCCGGATGGCCACGGTTGAGAAAGAAGTTTTTACGCTTTGCTCCCTATAAACTTTTCCTTCCCTTTCTTCCCTCTTTTTCCACGCCTGGCATCGGTTCAAAAAGAATCCAGCGACTTGTTGACAGCATCTTCCGCAGGCAGGGGGCACGCACACCCACACGCCCACAAGCATTCACACACCCAAGTCCATCTGTCAGCGGGGGATGAGTGGGGATTGGTGAAAATGCCTCCATTGTCCCATTTTGATGCCCTTCACACTTTCCCGAGGGGAGGGGGAAAGAGGAGAGTGATCCCAGCCTCCAGGGAGGAGTTGAGTCCAGCTTCACACACACAACAAACACATATATACACAAATGCTCCCTCACTTCCTATTTGCACTGGGGTTTTTTTGTTTTTAAATGAACATTGAAAAGCACAGAAATTTGTCTTCTGCTCTAGGAACCGAAGAAAACCAAAATATTCAGCAATTCTTTTTTTTTCTCCTCCTCCTCTCTCTACATTCCACTCCTCCTTATCCTCCTCATCTTCCCCCCTTACCCTCTCTCCTATCCCTCTCTTCCCATCTTTCTTCTCTCCTCTGTTTCCCACTCTTCCTCTCCTATCCCTCTCTTCCCATCTTTCTTCTCCCTTCTGTTTCCCACTCTTCCTCTCATTGGTGTATTTCTGCTTCTGAGCAAACTCCAATCTATGTTGATGGTATTTATGCTTCCATATCCATAGAAAGTTTTTATTTTCCATTTTCATAACATATAATCACATGCATACTATTACATAGTCAATATCATGTTGTATTATTAAGTAATTACATCAATTCATCTTACCATCAACTACCAAAGGAAAAAAAAACCCAGTTATTGGCTCTTCTGCTCTCCATACATTGAGGACCCAGATTGTTGTTGGGGGCAATATGCTGACTCTGTGAACCGCTTAGAGAGGGCTGAAAGCCCTATGAAGCGGTATATAAGTCTCACTGCTATTGCTATTGCTATATTACACTATATTATATTCTAAGAGCCGAGGTGGCGCAGTGGTTAGAGTGCAGTACTGCAGCCACTTCAGCTGACTGCTATGTGCAGTTCGGCGGTTCAAATCTCACCGGCTCAAGGTTGACTCAGCCTTCCATCCTTCCGAGGTGGGTAAAATGAGGACCCGGATTGTCGTTGGGGGCAATATGCTGACTCTGTAAACCGCTTAGAGAGGGCTGAAAGCCCTATGAAGCGGTAGATAAGTCGAACTGCTATTGCGATAGATGGATGGATGGATGGATGGATGGGGAGAGAGAGAGAGAGAGAGAGAGAGAGAGATAAGCGGATGAGTGGGCGGATGGATTGATGGATGGACAAATGAGATAGATAGATGAAAGATAGCGAAATTGGATGGATGAGTGGATGGATGGAAAAACAGAGAGAGAGAGAGAGAGAGAGAGATATTTATAGATAGATAAATGATTGCCATTACTGAAGGCTATTAAGTGACTCTCCAGATGTGGCTCCAAAGCAGAGCCGTCCTCGTCTCTCTGAGTGGCGGAAATCCATGCACTCCCCGTGGCTACGTCAGGGGTGGGAGCGAAGGCCGTCCTGCTGCAAAGGCCATTGTTTTCCAGGTGGACAATCCCCAGGAGACCCCCCCCCTCCCGACATCAAACAGCCCCCACGTCACCAGAAGCCCGATTGTTTTCTTTCGCTACCGGGCCGGGCCTGGCACACAACAGGAGTTCCTCTCCGAGGGAATCTCGCCCGGGCTTGCCAATACAATCTACCCGGGGCCTCTGCCCCTCAGGCAGCCCCACAGATTTCTCCAGAGCTGGAGAGGAGAAGAGGAGAAGGTAGGGGAGATAGACCAGTCAGGTAGACCAGGCTGAGAAACCAAAGCTGGGCTAGGTTTCCTGGACCAAAATAAGAGAAGGAGAGAGTTGGAAGGGACCTTGGAGGTCTTCTAGTCCAACCCCCTGCTCAAGCAGAAGACCCCATCCCATCCCAGACAAATGACTGTCCAGTCTCTTCTTAAAAACCTCCAGTGTTGAAGCACCCATGACTTCTGGAGGCAAGTAGTTCCCCTGGTTAATTGTCTTCACTGTCAGGAAGTTTCTCCTTAGTTCTAGGTTGCTTCTCTCCTTGGTTAGTTTCCATCCATTGCTTCTTGTCCTGCCTTCAGGGGCTTTGGAGAAGAGGTGGACAACACCACCACCCCCACAGCGTCTTACAAATCTGTAGGTCCTTCTCCATCTGTCATGGTGTCTTTCTTGGACTAAGGGAGGGTCCAGTCTCAGATATTTCATATTCTTGGCCTCAGCTAAACCCTCTCTTAGCTGGCTGCTGTCCTGCAGCTTCTATTTCTGTCAGTCCCTTCCTTCCTTCCTTCCTTCTTTCCTTCCTTCCTTCCTTCCTTCCTTCCTTCCTTCCTCCCTTTCACTCTCCCACCTTCCTTCCCTTTCTCCTTCCCTTCCTCTTTCAATCTTCCTCCCTCTCTTCCTTCTTTTTTCAATTTTTCTCCTCTCTTCCTCTTTCACTCTCCCCCTTCCTTCTCTTCCTCTTTCAATCTTCCTCCCTCCCTTCTTTTTTCAATCTTTCTCCTTCACTTACTTCCCACCCTTCTCCTCCCTCCCTCCCTTCCTTCTCACTTTCTCCTCTTTGCTCCCTCCCCTTCCTTCCTTCTTTTCTTCCTTCCTTCCTTCCTCTTTCAAACTTCCTTCCCTTCCTTCCCCTTCTCCTTCCTTCTCACCCTCCTCCTTCCCCTTCCCTCCATCCATTCCTTCCTTCCCACTTTCTCCTCTTCCCTCCCCCACTCCCTCCACTTCCTTCTTTTCTTCCTCTTTCAATCTTCCTTCTCTCCCTTCTCCTTTCCTCCCTCTTTAAATCTCCCTCCTTCCCTTCCTTGCTTCTTTCCTCTTGCAATCTTCCTCCCTCCCTCCCTCTATCCCTTCCTTTCCAAAGTTACTTCGCCCGAGAAGAGGGACACAGCTCCCCTTAAATCTGCAGTCGGATTTTAAAATTCTACTCTGGAGGGGGGTGTCTGCTGTTTTACTATTGTTTATTGCCTCCCCCCTGCCCATTTACAGCAGCTGTTCTTTCTTTAAAATGTTAAATTGTGGTTTCTTTTAAAAAGAAAAAGTTTCTTTCTCTTGCTTTGGGAAGAGCAGCCCGGAAAGTTTTAAAATGACATGAATTCCAAGCGCCGGTGAAAAAGTTGCCCAATCCTTTATTATTATTATTATTATTATTTTCCACTTTCATAACATATAATCACATGTATACTATTGCATAGCCAATATCCTATTATATTAAGTAGTAATTACATCAGTTCCTCTTGTCATCAACACCCAGAAAGATAAAAACTCATTATTGGCTCTTCTGCTCTCCATACACCTCTTTCTTCTGCCTCTCTCCTACCTCCTTTCTTCCCTCCATCATCCTTTTCTACTCTACTTCCCCTTCCTTTCTCCTTCTCCTCTCTCTTCATTCCACTCCTCCTTATCCTCCTCATCTTCCCCCTTCACCCTCTCTCCTATCCCTCTCTTCCTATCTTTCTTCTCTCCTCTGCTTCCCACTCTTCTACATCCTTTCTTCCCACCATCATCATTTTCTACTCTACTTCCCCTTCCTTTCTCCTTCTCCTCTCTCCCCTTACCACTCCTCCTTATACACCTCATCTTCCCCCTTCACCCTCTCCTATCCCTCTCTTCCTATCTTTCTTCTCTCCTCTGTTTCCCACTCTTCCTCTCATTGGTGTATTTCCGCTTCTGAGCAAACTCCGTTCTATGTTGATGGTATTTATGCTTCCATATCAATATACCACTGCGCCACCTCTTCACTGCCCAGGTGTCAAATCTTGCATTTCTCCACATTAAATCTCATGTTGTTGGATTGGGCCCTGTGCTGCCCCAGCAGTATACAGCTAGTGTAGGAATTAAGAACTGTCTCCTTTAAGAAACTACCTCATGGGAAATGCAGGCAGAGACTGCCTTATGGGAAATGTAGTTCCATGACATGTGGATCACATCTCTGTTCCTGATTGGCCACCGGGGCATCTCGCCCACATGCAAAGTTTATAGCCGGGCAGTTTAAATGCCTTTGTGAACCAGAATAGTAGCATTCTACATCTCCGCTCAGCATGGGGATAAAATCATCATCTTTTTACACTACGTGATGGGACAGATGATGGGAAGTCGGAAGAATCTTAACACTGAACTGTAAGTTTTGCTATTAAGGATGCCTGATAATAAACGTGATCTGAAAGAGATTCCTAAACATGGAGTTAACTGGCTGCCCGAGCAGAACCTCATTGCCCTCCGGTCCCCTAATCCTCTTTGTTGCTCTTCTCTGCCTCCCCTCTTTCCCACAGATATTCAGTAAAACAAAATCTGAATGGGTTCGCACAAGACCTGGTGTAGTTGGCCAAATTTTAGCACAGCACATTCTGCGTACCTGACGTGTCATTTAGTTTATGGCCCAGGCTGTGACCGATTGCAAGAAAATTGGCTAGGCTAAACCGTAGTTCAATGTAAGTGAGCCAGATTTGGCCAACTAAAATGTCCCCTCCGGGGCTGGTTATGTTCTACGTGAATTGGCACGCAGAGCCTGTCTCTGATTTTCAACGCCGTGTACAATTGTATTGAGCCTAGATCTTGACAAATAGCCGTTGATGTCATTTCTCAAATCCTAGAAATCCTCAGTTTAATCCTTCATAAGAAAAACTAGCGGGAAGGCCAGGTTTAAAGTGAATAAAAGTTCCTTTTAAGTCGAGGATCACAGAGCCAGTTTGGTCTAGCTAGAGGCTAGGTGCTGGGCTAAAAAACAGGAGACGGTGAGTTCTAGTCCCACCTTACACATTAAACCCAGCTGAGAGTCTTTGGGCCAACCACTAAGAGATGGTGAGTTCTAGTCCTGCCTTAGTCACAGAAGCCATCTGGGTGACTTTGGGCCAATCACTAGAAGACTGTGAGTTCTAGATGAACCTTATGCATGAAAACCAGCTGGGTGGCTTTGGGACCGCCCCTCTCTCTTTCTCAGCCTAGCCCACCTCACAGGGTTGTGGTTGTGAGGAAAATAACACAAGAAAAGAACCTTTTGCATGTCTGTTCCCTGAGTTATGCATGAAAAGAAGGAAGGTGGGATATATATGTATATAAAGATTTCCAAGCTGTGCCCGGCTAACCAGGAAGGAAACCAAGAAAACCTGTCAAACTTCAACTCCCAGAATTCATTGCAGGCCTGTGTGAGGCTCATCAGAGGGGGGGCTCATCAGAGGGGGGGGCTCGGCGGGGGTGGGGAACCAGCTTCAGTCCTGGACTCTGAACCTTTCTACACCTTTATTAGCCCTACAAGGGGGGGGGGACTCGACTTACAACCAATCGTTTACTAACCGTTCGAGGTTACAACGGAATTGGAAAAAGTGACTTACAACCACTCCTCGCACTTATGACCATCGCAGTATCCCTACTGCATTTGGCAGTTGCTGTGTCTTTACGACGGCTGTAACATCCCAGATCACGCGGTCAACCATTCAAAGTTACACCGGCACTGGAAAAAAAGGTGATTTATGACAGGTCCTCGCACCTATGACCAGTCCTCACCCTTACGGCCATTGCAGTACCCCCACGTGACCAGAATGTAAAAGGCCTGTATTTAGTCGATTTTTCAGCATCCCAGGGGGATGTGATCATTATTCCCCAGCTGGATTCCAACAAGCAAACCAAACGGAGGAAGCCGGATTCGCTTAACGGCCATGTGATTCACCTAACGACTGCAGCGATTTTCTGAACAACTGTGGCCCGAATGCAAAAAGCCAAACCCGGGCGTGATTCTCTCTTAACGTCTGCCTTTGCCTAGCCATGGAAACTCCGACTGCAACTGTGGGCGTAAGTCGAGGAGAGCAGCTACATGCCTCCCAAGGGTAGGAGGAATGCTGGGGGCGGGGGGAGCTGGTGGGGGGGAGAGAGCGAGTACCCTGCAGACAGAAATAAAATTTCGAAACGCTCTCGACAGATGAGAGAAATGGGCTGAAAATAGCAGAATGACATTTCACCAAAAATATACTTGCAGTCTGGAAAAAGATCCTGGGAAAAGAGGTTGCAGATTTCTCTCTCTCAGCGCAATGGGAATCTTCTATCTGCTGAGCAGAACTCCGTACTGGCAACAGGAAGGGCATCGGGCCAGGAAACACCCAGCTCCATTCAGTTGCCCAGAATTCCACCCCAGTCCGCAAGGGATTATGGGGGTCGTTAAAAGAGGAGGAGAATGACTTTTGCAGCTGCACGGCTGATAGGCTCAGGAGTATCGGTGCCCTAAATGGCCAAAGCGGGGTTCATAAAACGAGACAGGGCCATCCTCAAACACGGATCGAATCCCCTGCGACCCAAAATCTGAGAAATGGGCAGGAAGAACCAAGACTTGAGCTTTCAGTGTTAGGGTCCTCGACTTACAGCGGGGCCTTGCTTAGTAATCTGTTCGAAGTTATAACGGCACTGGGAAAAGTGGACTTATGACCGTTTTTCACACTTACGACCTTTGCAGCATCTCCATGGTCAAGTGATCAAAATCCAGATGCCGCTGACTCGTATTTATGACCGTCACAGCATCCCAGGGTCACATGATCCCCTTTTGCGACCTTCTGACAGTCAATGGGGAAGCCAGATCCATTTAATGACCGTGTTAGTAACTTAACGACCGCAGAGACTCGCTCAACAACGGTGGCACGAAAGGTCATCGAGTGGGACAAAATTCACCTAACAACCATCTCGCCTAACAACGGAAATTCACGTGATCAAAATTCAGACGCTTGGCAACTCGCTTGTACTTACGACGGTTCCAGGGACCCATTTTGTGACCTTCTGCCAAGCAAAATCAATGGGGAAGCCGGATTCACTTAACAACACTGTGACTCACTTGACAACTACAGAGAGCAGCTTAACAACTTCCTCGTTTAGCAATAGCATTCTTGTCTCAATTTTGGTCATAAGTAGAGGACTCTGTGCAGAGCATGCCGGCAGAGAAGGAGACTTGTGTGATTGTGAGAAAGGGAGGGCTGAACACACTCAATTGTGGCGGAAGAGGGTCGCGGAATCGGCACCCGGAAGAGAGAAAGGCGGCTCAGTTTGTGACCAAACGGGCCGATGTCACTAAGTGTGAATCCGTGTCCCAGTCTGGGTTGTTACGACACGCACAAAGGGAAGACTTCCCAGATGAGTGACAGCTGCGTATCACGCCTCAATGGGAGGCTAAATTGGTCGTAAGTTGAGGACATCCAGCATAAATCTTCCTGCTCGAGCAGGGGGTTGGACTAGAAGACCTCTGGGGTCCCCCCTCGGTGATCCTGTAGTTTTGCAATTCTGTAAGGAAGCTTCCTGCCTCTCCTCCAAGGGAACGGGGAGAGTTACGAGCGAGGGTGAAGTCTCTCAATCAAGGGGACCTTTTTCTGGTCTCTGTGCCAAACAAACTATCAGAAAATAAATGATGAATGACAGACGGCAAGAGCAGGGATAGAAATTCCTATTTCCTTACAACGTGTGCCAAAGGGAAGACTTCCCGGACGGGCGATAGCTGCGTATCACACTTGTGCGAACGCCGATAATGGGAGACACAAATAAGAGCCTTTAGGAAAAAAAACGGTGCGATATTGTGCACGGATGCCACGCAGGCGAGAAAACAGT
>NW_028261470.1:0-34724 GCF_051295495.1 Thamnophis sirtalis
GGGGTTGGACTAGAAGACCTCCAGGGTCCCTTCCAGCTCTGTGATCTCCGTTCTCCCCCCCACATCTGCCTTCTTACATTCCAGAGACAAGCTGGGGCAGCGCTGCCCTCTTTCCGAACTCGACTTCCTTACCCAGCCGGTTCAAGCCGGCCCAGATCGCAGGAAAGAGTGACGGGGATGCGGCGCGTGTGCACGCGCAGTCGCGCGCGTCCCCCGTGAAACCGCTTCTACCTAGCTCGCTATTGATCTCCACCTTGGCTTATTTGAAAGCGAGCGGACTTCAACTCCCAGCATCCTCCGGCGTGGTCTCTGCCAGCCGCGGAACCCTGGGAGTTGGAGTCCATACACCAAGTCCGTTAAAACCCTAGTCTGGCTTATCTCCCCCGCCCCCCAATTTCCCCCTCCCACTAGTTAGGGAGCCGCCTCCTCCTCCTCCTCCTCCTCCTCCCCACCCCACCCCCCCGAGATTCCCACGCCTGTTGCTCTTGCACGGTAGACTGCTCCTACCCAAGAAGGCTCGTTTGCAAAAAAAAAAAGGGGGGGGAAACACTCTTTCGAAAGCTCCCCGAACTTTCAGTTTCTTTGCAGAACCCGGTTCTTCTATTTCAGCGGTGGTGAGTTCGATCCTAGGTAGAGGCGGATGGAGATGTCTTCCTGCATGGGCACGGGGTTGGACTAGATGGCCTCCAAGGTTCCCTTCCAGCTCTGTTATCATTCTGTTATTCAGAAGTCGCGGGAAGCTTCCAAGAAGAGACTGGACTGCCATTGGTCAGAAATGGGTGCAGGGTTTTCCTGGCTTGGGCGTGCGGGTTGGACTAGATGACCTCCAAGGTTCCCTTCCAGCTCTGTTATCATTCTGTTATTCAGAAGTCGCGGGAGCTTCGTCACTGCAAGCTTCCAAGAAGAGACTGGACAGCCTGCCATTGGTCAGAAATGGGTGCAGGGTTTTCCTGCTTGGGCGGGAGGATTGGACTAGATGACCTCCAAGGTTCCCTTCCAGCTCTGTTATCATTCTGTTATTCAGAAGTCGCGGGAGCTTCGTCGCTGCAAGCTTCCAAGAAGAGACTGGAACTGCCATTGGTCAGAAATGGTGCAGGGTTTCCCTGCTTGGGCGGGGGATTGGACTAGATGACCTCCAAGGTTCCCTTCCAGCTCTGTTATCATTCTGTTATTCAGAAGTCGCGGGAGCTTCGTCACTGCAAGCTTCCAAGAAGGGACTGGAACTGCCATTGGTCAGAAATGGTGCAGGGTTTTCCTGGCTTGGACTAGATGACCTCCAAGGTTCCCTTTCTCTGTTCATCTGTTAAATGGATAACGCGGGGGGAGGAGGAAAGTAGGGACGGGGAGAACGTCAAGAAAGAAAGGGGGCGCGACTTTCCTGGGCCCACCCTCCGCCTGGGGATGATGGGAACTGTAGTCCTGCCCTTGCAAAATCAGGAAAAAAAGGGGGGAGGCTTTTTTTGAGGCGTTGGGGGTGAAGTTGGGGCTGGAGTGGGGGGGGGAGACACATTGCAGGCGGCACTGCAACCGGTAAAGCCCCCGGTCCCCTCTCCCCCCCGCCCCAAGGAGATGCCCGGCTAGATGCCAGCTCCAAAGATGGCCCCGCACGTCTCTCCCTCCCCCTTTCCCACGCTCGCGAGAGCGCGCTCCGCGGGTTCGAGCCGGGGGAATCCCCACCGCGTGCGTTCCTTTGCAACTCGCGGACCCAAGTCGCTTTTTTCCCCCCTTCTCTGCGCGGCCAGTTTTGGGAGACCGGATCGCTATCCGGCAGCGGAGTCGGTAACCCACCGGGTGGAGGGTGATGGTGGGTGGGGACTGGGGAGGCTTCGTATTGCGGGGGTCGGGGGGCTCGGCTTTGGCGGCTTCGCCCCTCCGCTGACTCAACCCGGCGCTTCCGCTCCGCTTCGCCTGGCTGGGCTGGAGCTTGAGGAAGCGAAAGTGGAGCGGAGAAAGCGAATGGAACGTTGGAGGCCGCCGCGTTCGGTTTTGGAACGCCGCGGCGCCCGGCGTTCCACCGATGGAACGTTGGCGTTCTCTCGTTTTTTCCCACGCTCTCCCCGCTTCGTTCGGAGAGGAGGGGGGGAAAAAAACACGACCCCTCCTCAAATAGCATGGATCTAAAGCTGGGAAGGAGGGGGCCAAAAAAATCCCCAGCCCCTTTGACCCAAGGGAAGCCCCCCACCCCTTTCCTTAAGAAGGGGGGTGGGGGGGGGAGAAGGAAGATTTGGGGAGGGGGGAGACGTTAATGCTGCTCTGTCGATCTCTCCTGTCTCTCCCCCCCCCCCTTTCTTCGGGCAAAAAACTTTGCTAAAGAAGACCCCCTCCCCAAATGTTGGAATGGTAGAGAATTTGAAAAGGGGAGGGGGGTCAGAATGCAAAGAAGGGGGTGTGTGTTAAATTAGAGGAAGGGGCTGCTGGAGGATTGTGATGGCTTTCTTTGAAGGAAGGGTCCCCTCTTTTAGGAAGGGTCTTCCCCCCCTCCCCTTTTAGATAGGGTGTTTTAAAAGGCTTTCCTGGATTTTGGGGCGGGGGGCGAGAAACAGGTCTTGCAATAGCCGGGACGGCTCTTCTGATTTTTAAAACCGAAGTCGAACCGATTTCGCAAGCTTAAATCTTCGCGGGGAAATCGGATTCTCCTTTTCTCTCTCGCTTCCCCCCCCCCTATGAATAATACAGTCCCCCCCGTATTCCTCTGAATAGTACAGTCCGCTCCGTTGTCGGCCGCAGTGGGAAGGAACCAAAAGAAAGGGCCGAGGGGGGGTATAAATTGGGATTGCTAAAAAAGGGGGGGTTAAGTGGTTTTTTTTGCACGTACACATCGAGATGCGTCGCGCTGAAGATGAAAAAAATATATTGCTGAATGAAATAAAGCCCCGGTAAGGCTTTAATCATTTCTTTACGCCGCGGTATAGCCTCGCTGGCCTCCTCCTGTTTTGGCTTAAAAGGATGCAAAAGGAAAGCAGATTCACCTTTTTGTGATTCTTTGCAAACTTTGCTAATCGAGCAAAGGATGATAGCTATTTCCGGGAAACTTGGTGGGGAGGGACACACACACAAACACACACTCATTTAAGTTTCCTAAAAGAAAGAAAAAACAACGACCCAGAATGCATTGCCTGTTTTGAAAAAAAATAGTTTAGGGGTGCATTTTCTGCCAAGCCAGAAAAAATCGGATCTCTCCGCTTGGTGGCTTTCGCCAACAAACTAGGTAACGGAATCAGTGCAAAATAGGGATCTCTGATAAATCAATACAACGAGGCCCAAATGGAGCGGGGTGGGGTGTGTGGGGGGGTGGGCAGTGCCAAAGAAAATATCCAATTTGGGGGCATTGGATGGGGGCAGAATTTGGAAGCTGCCGAGTTTCAACGTCTAAATCAGTCTAAAAGTCTTAAATCGGACCTTTTTCACAAGCTTTCCCCCTTTAAGATGGGTGGACTTCAATTCCCAGAATTCCCCAGCCAGCAGAATTCTGGGAGTTGAAATCTAACCTGTCTTAAAGGGGCCAAATCTGCAAAATATATAGATACCGGTAGATAGATAGATAGATAGATAGATAGATAGATAGATAGATAGATAGATAGATAGATAGATAGATAGATAGATAGATAGATAGATAGATAGATAGATAGATAGATAGATAGATGATAGATAGATAGATAGATGATAGATGATAGATAGATAGATTAGATAGATAGATTAGACAGATAGACAGATAGACAGATAGATAGATAGATAGATAGATGTTAGATAGATGATAGATGTTAGATAGATAGATAGATAGATGATAGATGTTAGATAGATAGATAGATAGATAGATAGATGTTAGATAGATAGATAGATAGATGTTAGATAGATAGATAGATAGATTAGATAGATAGATAGATAGATGATAGATAGATAGATTAGATAGATTAGATAGATAGATTAGATAGATAGATAGATAGATAGATAGATAGATAGATAGATGATAGATGTTAGATAGATAGATAGATAGATAGATGTTAGATAGATAGATAGATAGATAGATAGATAGATAGATAGATAGATAGATAGATAGATGTTAGATAGATAGATAGATAGATAGATTAGATAGATTAGATAGATAGATAGATAGATTAGATAGATAGATAGATAGATAGATAGATGATAGATGTTAGATAGATAGATAGATAGATAGATGTTAGATAGATAGGTAGATAGATAGATGTTAGATAGATAGATAGATAGATAGATAGATAGATAGATAGATAGATAGATAGATAGATAGATAGATAGATAGATAGATCGATCCAATGAAATCTCAACCGTGACTTTATACATCAGGGTTGGGCAAAGAGTTAAAAAGCGAGGAAGGACATGAAAAGCACAATCTGTATATGTGTGTGTGTGTGTGTATGTATGTATGTATGTATGTATGTATGTATGTTCCAGCATAACTCTGGAACACCTCGAGCAATTTCAACCAAACTTAGTACACGGGTGACTTTCTCTCTGGAGAAAAACACTGTGGGGGTAAGACACCCTTAACACCCCCACCCCCCCAGGGGTCTGTGTTCTGTTAAGATACAGCCTGTTGTGCCTTCAAATGGCTTCTACTGTACAGCGCAGCTGAGTTGAGTTCACAGTACTCCACAAAGGGGACTCCCTCTGATAAGGGGGAAAATCCAACATTAGAAATTACGTTTGGTCTGGAAGTTTCCCCCCGCCCCCCTAATAAATAAATTTGGGGGCAATGCTGGGTTATCAGCTATTATTTAATAAAATAAACCCCATATCAAAATTTATTCCATATCTATCCATCATCTCTTTAGTTTTCTTTTGCATTTATTGTTGTAATAATAATAATAATAATAATAATAATAATAATAATAATAATAATAATAATATACGTTACGACGTCCTAGGCCCCTGGGTGGGGCCCGACTAGTAACCAATGCCAAATCCGGCGAAACAACTGGCCGCTGTGATACAATTGTATTATAATAATAATAATAATAATAATAATAATAATAATAATAATAATTATTATTATTATTATTATTATTATTATTATTATTATTTGGAGTTAATTTTTGGGAATAATCCAACATTAGAAATTACGTTTGGTCTGGAAATCCCCCCCCCACTATAAATAAATACGGGGGGCAACTGATGGATTATCAGCTATTATTTAATAAAATAAACCCCATATCAAAATTTATTCTATATCTATCCATCATCTCTTTAGTTTTCTTTTGCATTGATTGTTGTTGTTATTATTATTATTATTATTTGGAGTTAATTTTGGGGAATAATCCAACATTAGAAATTACGTTGAGTCCAGACATTTTCCCCCCTTATAAATAAATCCCCCGGACACCTCCGGTTATTGGTTAATATAAAAATAAAATAAAAACACACGGCTAAATTGACTACCAATCGCATGGACCAGGTAGGAGGTGTTTAAGCAGACAATAAAATACCTACTTATTTTGCCTTTTTCTTTTTTAACACTCCCCGCAAATATTTTGGGCGTTTCATGCCACATCGCCTGGAATACATTTTTGTAGCGTTTTTTTTCTCCCTAATTTTTAAATCTGACCTGGTCTCTGCTTAATTTGGGGCACATCTGTCTGGAGCAGCCATTTGCTGCTGCAGTCAAGAAACTTAAAACTACCTGCTTGAGAGCCAAGGTGGCGCAGTGGTTAAATGCAGCACAGCAGGCTACTGCTAGATCAGCAGGTTAGCGGTTCAAATCTCACCGGCTCAGGGTTGACTCAGCCTTCCATCCTTCCGAGGTGGGTAAAACGAGGACCCAGATTGTTGGGGGCAATATGCTGACTCTCTGTAAACCGCTTAGAGAGGGCTGAAAGCCCTATGAAGCGGTATATAAGTCTACTGCTATTGCTATTGCTATTGCTTGGAATTAGCGATTAAACTTCATTTTAGATGAGGGGAGAGGATTTATAATCCTTGCCTCTTTAAGCAAGGAAAGGAAAAGAGAACCAGGTTGTCCTCAGCAGAGGAAAATATGTTAATGTAACAAAGGTTAGAAGGGAGGGAAGGAGGACAGTAGGGAAGTCAGGATGGAGAGGAGAAAGGAGAGGAACAGGAAAGGCAGAAGAAGAAGGGGGGAAGGATAAGGAGGAGGAAGAGGAAGAAGAGAAGGGAAAGGAGGTGGGAAGAAAGAAGGAGAGAAGAAAGAGAAGAAACCGGGGGGGAGGAAGGAGGGAGGGAAGAGGAGAGGGTAGTAAAGAGGGAAAGAGGGAGGGAAAGAAAGAGAGAAGGGGAGTTGAAAGGAAGGAAGGAGGGAGGAAAGGAGGGAGATTAAGAGAAAAGAAAGGAGGAGGGAAAGAGGAAGGGAAGGAGGGAAGGTATGTGAGAAGGAGGGGGGGACCGAGGGAGGGAAAGGAGGAAAGGAGAAAAGAAAGGAGGGAAGGCAGGGGAGAAGGAAGTAAGGGGAGGGAGGGAAGAAAAGGGTATGGAAAAGAAGAAATGAGGGAAGAGAAGAGGGAGGGAAGGAATAAGATATCTAACCTTTGATGTTTATAATGATTTGATAGTATGGGAATATCTCGAAATGTAGTTGTATTGTTTTTTACAAGTTATGGATGTTGTATTTTCTTTTTACCAATAAAATCTTTTTTAAAAATTAAGAAAAGAAAAGAAAAAGAAACTTAAAACGGAGGTAGCCAAGTTCTCATTTCCTGTGTCGGCAGGAAGCACGCGGCTGTATAAAATTATTTTTGCAAAAAAAAATTTAAATTAAAAAAATAAAATAAAAATAAAACACACCATCTTATCATTTGCAATCTCCGTTGAGCCCCCAAATATCCGTTGAGATGTTGGTTAAGCAAATTTTGCCCCGTTGTACGTTGAGTTTTCTTTGGCAGAAGTTGTAATCGCCGCCGTTGTTAAGCAAGTCGCGTCGTCGTTAAAGAGAAACACGGCGATTCTTTTAAGTTAGTCATCCGGTCATTCAGTGAATCTGGCTTCCCCCTGGACTTTGCTTATGTCAGCAATAGGAGAGAAGATTGGATCGTGGGGGGTGCTGCAGCGGTCGTAAGTGTGAGAAACGGTCGTAAGTCACTTTCTTCTGGTGCCGTCGTAACTTCGAACGGTCGCTAAGTGTAAGTCGAGGATAAGCTGTATTGCCTCTGCTTTCCGGGTCTATCAAACAATGATTTCTGTCACAATTTTTTTTTAAATCCATCATCCTGGTTGCATTATATCATTCCCCCCATCATTTTTTGCATCTTTCTTTCTTTCTTTCTTTCTTTCTTTCTTTCTTTCTTTCTTTCTTTCTTCCTTCCTTCCTTCCTTCCTTCCTTCCTTCCTTCCTTCCTTCCTTTTCCTTTTTTCTTTCTTTCTTTCTTCCTTCCTTCCTTCCTCCTTCCTTCCTTCCTTTTTTCTTTCTTTCTTTCTTTCTTTCTTTCTTTCTTTCTTTCTTCCTTCCCTCCTTCCTTCCTTCCTTTTTTCTTTCTTTCTTCCTTCCCTCCCTCCCTCCCTCCTTCCTTCCTTCCTTCCTTCCTTCCTTCCTTCCTTCCTTTTTTCTTTCTTTCTTTCTTTCTTTCTTTCTTCCTTCATTCCTTCCTTCCTTTTTTCTTTCTTTCTTTCTTTCTTCCTTCCTTCCTTCCTCCTTCCTTCCTTTTTTCTTTCTTCCTTCCTTCCTTCCTTCCTTCCTTTTTTCTTTCTTTCTTTCTTTCTTTCTTCCTTCCTCCTTCCTTCCTTTTTTCTTTCTTTCTTTCTTTCTTTCTTTCTTTCTTTCTTTCTTCCTTCCTCCTTCCTTCCTTCCTTTTTTCTTTCTTTCTTTCTTTCTTTCTTTCTTTCTTTCTTTCTTCCTTCCCTCCTTCCTTCCTTCCTTTTTTCTTTCTTTCTTCCTTCCTTTCTTCCTTCCTTCCTTCCTTCCTTCCTTCCTTCCTTCCTTCCCTCCTTCCTTCCTTTTTTCTTTCTTTCCATCTTTCTTTCTTTCTTTCTTTCTTTCTCTCTCTCTTTCTTTCTTTTATTATTTATTGATTTATTTGGGAGCCAACTAGGTTGCACAGTATAGGGACGTGGTGGCTCAGGGGCTAAGACGCTGAGTTTGTCAATCAGAAAGGTGGGCAGTTTGGCGGTTCGGATCCCTAGTGCGCATAACGGAGGGAGCTCCCGGGACTTGTCCCAGCTTCTGCCAACCTGGCAGTTCGAAAGCAGGTAAAAATGCGAGTAGAAAAATAGGAGCCACCTTTGGTTTACGTATGGATTTACACCACAATCTAACTTGGATTCAGTTTAGGGTTCTCTCTGAACAGACCATCGTGGTTTATGGCCGTTAAATAGAGCAGTATTTCCTCAATCCCTCAATCTTGGCTAGAATGGGGTCTTTTAAAATATGTTTTTGTGATACAGATAATTCTTTATTTACAACCGTTCAAAGTTACGACAGCCCTTGCGGAAAATGATTTCTTTCCTCACACTTACGACCCTTGGAGCCTCCGGGGGTCCCGTGATTCAAATTCCAAAGCTTGGCCGCCGACTCACATTTATGACGGTTGCAAGGTCCTGGGGGTGGGTGGGTCACAGGGCCCCGTTTTGTGACCTTCTGACAAGCCAAATGGGGAAACCAGATTCACTGAACAACTAAATCAAGAACCGCGAGGATTCACTTAATAGCGGTAGCAAGAACGGTCGTACAGCGGAGCAAAATTCACTGAATTCCCTGTCTCGCTGAACAGTGGACATTTGGGGCTCCCTTGTGGTCGTATGTCGAGGACTGTCTTAAGGTAGTCCTCGACGGTTCGCTTAGTGACCGTTTGAAGTGAAAAAAGGGACTTATGACCGTGTTCCACACTTACGACCGTCGCAGCACCCCCATGGTCACGTAATCAAAATTTATGACACTTTTAGTGCACCCAGGGTCACGTGAGCCTCTTTTGCCGCAAGCAAAGTCAAAGGGGGAATCGGATTCACTTAACAACCGTTGTGGTCGTAAGTCGAGGACTATCTTTATGATGCGAGTTTTTTTTAAAAAAAATTGTGCGTCACTGAACGCTGTGAGTTGGGCAGCTTTGCAACTTGGTTTTATTACACAATTAGTTGTATTCAATTATTCAATTCAATTTAGTTGTATTCCTTTATTTTATTTTTATACTAGCCGATAACTCAGTTTTATCCGGGAATTTGTTTATTATAGGGGGGGAAAACTTCCGGACCGTAATTTCTAATGTTGGATTCTCCCCCTTACCAGAGGGAACCCCCTTGTGGAGTACTGTGAAGCCGTTACCATGGCAACGCCACTGTGCTGTATAGTAGAAGCCATTTTAGGGCAGTACGGTAGAAGCCATTTTACGGCAGTACGGTAGAAGCCATTTGAAGGCACAACAGGCTGTATCTTCACAGAACGCACACCCCAGAGGGGTTTTCGGGGTGTCTTACCCCCCACAGTATTTGTTTCCAGAGAGAAAGTCACCTGTGTACCAAATGTGGTTGAAATTGCTCGAGGCGTTCCAGAGTTATGTCGGAACATACATACATCCATCGACACATTTTTATAGAGAGAGAGATAAAAAATAAATACGTTGACCCCCAAAGCTATCTCTGGGGCAGCTCCCCGAAGTCTTTCGCCGTGTTAAACAGTGTTAAAAGCGTCCACCTTTTTCTTTGACGCCTCAGTTTCCCCGTCGGAAAGAGAAATCAACATGGAGCAAGCCGCGCGGGAAGAGATCGACCCATCGCTGAGCCTCCCCTTAAGCCAAGGTACCTTTGAGGAGATCTGGACGTCCGAAATCACCAACCTGTTTGCTGTGAGTGCGAAATTTCTCTTCAGCCATTTTGGGGGACTTCAAATCCCAGAATCCCCCAGCCGCTGTGGAATCCTGGGAGTTGAAGTCCCCTCCCGAAAAAAGTTTGAAAAACACGGATTGATCGACTCGATTGGTTTGCCTGAGTCGCCGCCAAGCGCTACCTGGTCAACTAGGTTACAAGGTGGCTTGTCTCTTGTGGAGGAGAACGTCTCTTGACCAAGCCACGATTGGTGGTTTCTTGGGCGTTGAAATGCCCCGGATTGTTGGTTTGTCAAATCAGGAAACTTAAAAATCAACATTTTGGCGGACTCTTAGCGGGCCAATCCGTGACATCCGGGATATAATTATAACGTATTTGCATGTTTTAGGAATCAGAGATGATGCCCGCTTCCATCCAGCAAGCCACCGTCGCTTTCCACCAAGAAGCGGGCAGTTCCATGGATCAAACCAACTTTGGCTTGTTGGCAGCTGGTGCTCCGTTGGTGCATCTGGCTGAAAGCTATACGGCGGGAGAAGACTACAGCAACTTTTCGGGTTTGGGAGAGTTTCCGGTGGACTCCCAATTCCAGCTCAATGAGCCCAAAGATTATGGGGGCGGGGAGAGCTGCGTCTTCCCCCCCACCGAAGACCATGCTGGCCAGTTCGACTTCGATCTGGAGTTTGAGAAGTCGGGCACCGCCAAGTCAGTTACTTATACGGTACGGAGTGGGACCGGGGAAATCGCCAGTTCTAGTACTTAAATTGTGGGGCAGGGGTCCTCTCTCCCTCCTTCCCAAAAAATTGGGTCTTCTATGTTGATCGGGGACATCTGGGAGGGGGCTTAGGTCAAAAAAGTCAAAATGGCTGCCGCCCCGGATCGTTCCCTTTCCCCCTATGGAGGTATCAGGTCAACATAACCTAGATTCCATCTTTCCTTGCTGGCAATCTCGGTTTGCCATCGATCCTGGTTTGTTAAAAGCGCACAGGGTGGACGGGTGAGGTCAACTTAACTTAGATTCCGCGTTTCCTGCCAGCAATCTCGGTTTGCCCTCGATCCTGAACCACTGCAGTGAATTGCTTAACGACTGGCAAGATCGTGAAACGAGGCAAAACCCAATCGTTGTCTCGTTTAGCGGCAGAAATATACGGCCCCATTGTGGTCGTAAAGCAAGGACTACCACTGCCCCCAGGAAGAATAGCCCCCCCTCCTCTATTTCCTTTCTGAGACTATGGGGTGACCCCTAGGACACCCCCCCCTCCACGAATACAGCTAGTCCTCGACTTACAACCGTTCGTTTAATGACCGAAGTTACAACAGCACCGAAGAAGTGACTTACGACCGTTTTTCACAGTTAATGACCGTTGTAGCATTGCCCGCGGTCCCAATTCAGATAATTGGCAGCCGACTCGCATTTACGACGGTCGCCACGGAGGGCGGGTCAGGGGGATTCCCCTTTGGCGACGTTCTGATGAGCAAAATCAAGGGGGGTGGGTAAGCCGGATTCACTTAACAACCGACGACCTGATTCACTTAACAACGGCGGCCAGAAAAGTCACGACGTGGGGCAGAACTCTAACCGAGCAACAGAAATTTTGGACTCGATTGTGGTCGTAAACCGAGGACTCCCTGGGTACCGTTAATTGGATTTTAGCTTCATGGGGACCCCCAGAAAATGTCAGTGAGACCCCCCTAATTCTTGGGAGCATTTCTCCTGCGCCTTTCGGAGAGAAGTCCTTCCCTTTTCCCTCTCATTCCCCCCTCCCCAATTTATTTGCACCCCCTGTGATTACACCTTGGGGGGGACCCTCTGCCCCCGCCCCAAACCCCCCAATTTTTAACTCACCGCTTAGCTGACGCCCCGATTTTTCTAGCTGTGACTTCAACGCATCGATTTGCTTCTTCGGCCATCGGTCGCTTTCCCGATTCTTGGTTGGGGGATTAATGGCCCCCCTCTCCTTCTCCGGTTTCAGCATACCCACCCTTTGAATTAGGGTGGGGGTCTCAATGGAAACCACCCCCCTTTCCCTTCCGCCTTGCGCAGAACGCTTCCCGTCCACAACATGCCCGGACATGTTTCTCTGCTGGGTTTTGGGAGGGTCCCAGATTTCTCGGGAGGGTGAGGGGTAAAGACCCCCGCCCCATTTTCCGGCATGTGGCGAGAGATCCTCTCCCCACGCCCCAAATTCCCTTATCTCTTGCAATGAAGGCAGAAGGTCCCGAATGCCAACACGGTTGCGTTGGGAAACTTGGGTAAGGGGCTTGCTTGAAATGAGGGGGGGGGGTTTGCGATGCAAATCTTGCCCCCCCCCCTCAGTCCCACCAACAAATGATTGCAATGCAAGACAGGCCTTCGGGGGGGGGTGGGGGGAAAAAACTCACAACGACAACTTTACGACCTTCGTGAAATGGAAGGAGTTCAGAAATTCAACAAGTACGGTTGAATAAATACAGTTAATAATGTCCTCGGCTTATGGCCACTGTTGAGCCCCATTGCTAAGTGAGATGGTTGTGAAGCGAGTTTTGTCCCGTGTTGCCACCTTTCTGGCCGCCGTTGTTAAGCGAATCGCACTTTTGAAGTTAGCAAGATGGCCGTTAAGCGAATTAGCCTTTGCTTGCGGGGAGGTCATAAAAGAGGGCACAGCAGCGGGCGTAAGTATGAGTCAGCTGCCAAGCATCAGAAATGACTGGGATGCCACAAACGGTCATAATGCGAAAAACGTTTCAATGCCGTCGTAACTTTGAATGGTCACTAACCGAACTGTCGTACGTCGAGGACTCCCTGTTTAAATTTAATAAATGCAAGTAGTCCTCGATGTAACGGCCACAATTGAGCCCAACATTTCTATTGTTAAGTGAGACCGTTGTTAAAGTGAGTTTTGACTCATTGTGCAACTGTCGTTAAGTGAAACTGCCATTTTTAATTGAGTGACCCGGTTGTTAAGTGAATCTGGCTTCCCCCTTGACTTTGCCTGCCCAAAGGTCGCAAAAGGGGATCGCGTGACCCTGGGAACGCCGTGACCGTCATAAATACGAGTCAGTCACCGAGCATTTGAATGAGGTGGTCGTAAGTGAAAAACAAGTCACGTTTTTCAACGTTGTTGTAGATTTAAATGGTCGTAATCCGAGGACTAGCCATAACACGAATTTTTCAGTGCTGTTTGCAGCTTTGAGCAGTCACTAAATGAGACGGTTGTAAGTCATGGACTACCGGTTGATTCGTTCCGGGAATTTTTAAAAAAACTTTAAACTTAAAATTTAAAACAAGTCACATTTTTCAACATTGTTGTAGATTTAAACGGTCGTAATCCGAGGACTGGCTACAATGTGAATTTATCAATGGTCACTAAATGGGACGGTTGTAAGTCAGGGACTGCCGGTTGATTCGTCCTGGGAGTGTTTTTTGGAATGCTTTTAACGTAACTGCAGGGGGCTGGACTAGAAGACCTCCAAGGTCCCTTCCAGCTCCTTCTCTTCTAAATGTTCCTTTTCCTTTCTTTTCTCTTCCGCAGTTCTCGCCGGAGCTGAATAAGCTGTATTGCCAAATGTGCAAAACCTGCAAAGTGCTGGTGAAGACCTCCGGGACCCCCCCTCTCGGTTCCGTCATCCGGGCCATGGCCGTTTACAAGCAGTCTGAGCACATGGCCGAAGTGGTCCGGCGCTGTCCCACCCACGAACGCCAGCCCATGCACAACGACGGTCAGCCGGGGGCTTCAGGGGGAAAAGGGGAGGGGTCTTTTGGGACACAGGGAAGAGTTATAGGAAGGCTGTGTTGCAGGGGAACCTGAAATCTGTGGAGAGGGGGGGTCTTCAGGGACACGACGGGGATGTATTGCAGAGGGTTTGAAATTTGGGGAACGCTTCAGCGGTCGTAAGTGTGAAACACGGTCCTCTTTTTATGTGCCGTTGTCACTTCGAATGATCACTAAGCGAACCGTCGTAAGTCGAGGACCAGTTATAATTGGGGAAGGGTGGGGGAACTCAACCTTCTGTGGTTGCGATGGCCATCAACTCAAAATGTCCCCCCGTTTCTTTTCCTACCCTGCACCCCGATTTCTGACTTTGCACAGAGGTGACCCCCGCCGACCATCTCATCCGGGTCGAAGGAAACCCCCAGGCCCGTTACTACACAGACCCAGCCACCAAACGGCACAGCGTCTGCGTTCCTTACCAGAAGCCACAGGTGAATTTTTGGGGGGGTGAGGCTGGGATGTGGGGTCCCCCCCAGCTCTCCACCCTTCCATTTCTTCGTCTGCTGCCCTCTTTTGGGCTACCCGGCGTAGGGTCTGTAGTGTAGAAATACTGGGAGGGCTGTTTCTATTCAGTTTGACGCCAAGAAATGTGGCTAAAAATGGTTGGGATGATTGGTTCTTGTGGCGAGGAGTTCCGTTGGCTCCTCCTGCCCTGTTTTGCCCCTTGTGGAGTTCTCCATCCTCTCCCCGCCACTTTTACTGAATTCCCAGTTTCTTCCCAGCTTTCCCCCGTCCTTGAGAGCCGCTCGAGGTTCATTGATTTAATCCCTCAATTTATGACTGTAATGGAGCTTTACTATCACAGTCGTGTGTGATGACAGTCGCGAAGAGGGTCACCCATACGACCGAACTGATTTTATGACCATTTGGCAGCAGTCATTAAGCGAATGTTATGGTTGTTAAATGAATCGTGCATCCGTTGTGTCAAGAAGTAAATCATCTCCTTTTAACAACCCCGTAATACCATGCGGGGTAAGAGCCTGGGGAATTGAATGGAGCTGAGAGTTTTACTGGCCGGATGCCCGTCCCTGTTGCCAGTGCGGAGTTTTGTTCGGCAGATCTATTCTCATTCTGCTCAGAGAGAGAAATATCTGCAATCTACCTCGGATCGAAGCTGTTTGTGAGGCAAGAGCTCCCCCTCTAGGCACCGTTGCTCATGCCCAAAATGAGGTCACATGACCGGAAGGGGGGGCAGGCGGCTGTTGAAACTTGGGAACTGAGTAGTGAGTACCCCGTGGAGATCCATCGTAACTTTGAATTATCACATTTCTCTCTCTCTCTGCCCTGCAGGTGGGGATGGCGTGTTCCATCATCCTGTACAATTACATGTGCAACAGTTCATGTATGGGTGGCATGAACCGACGCCCCATCATAGCCATCCTGACGTTGGAGACCTCACAGTGAGTGTCCCTCTTCCTCCCCCTCAGCCTCTTCCTCCCCGTCTCAAATGGCTGTCCCTGGGCGGGATGAAATTAGACGGCATTCAGCACGGAACCAGCTACCCTGTTTGTTGACCCACAATCCGGGCCCGATTCCGCGGGGTTGGCCACCAAATCGTAGAATCCTAGCCTTTGGAGGGGGGCACGAGAGGTCATCTAGTCCAACCCCCTGTGCAGGGCAGGGATTCCCAGGTTTTGTAAAGGTGGGTCATCACGTGACTCCGATCTAATTTCAGGATGCCTTTTTTGTGACGGTCGTTAAACGAACCCGCTATGAGGCGCTTTTTTGCCAGAAACAGGAAGTAAATATCAATTTCCGTAAAGCAAAGAATTGTAGTCATGGAATTGCAAGAGGTTGTAGACAAGGCAGAGGTTTGGAGCTACGGATCCAGTTCGGAAGTCCATTTTGGGGATCCGTTGTAACTTTGGACAGTCGCTAAGCGACCATTCCTAAGTCGAGGACTTGCTGTAAACACGAGAAGCTCAGTCTAGTAAGGAATCATGGGTTGTGTAGAGTATGTGCTAGAATTTGAACCCAGTGCTCGTCTGGAGGCTGTTGAAGAAATGGTATAAAACCTCTTCTTTCCCCATAGCGGGGAGATTCTGGGACGCCGATGTTTTGAGGTTCGTATCTGCGCCTGCCCCGGACGAGACCGACGGTCGGAGGAGCAGGCGAAAGAAAAAGCCTTGGAAACTACGAAAAAGAGTAAATTGGAAGGAGGTAGGAGGAGAAATGGCAGAACGTGGGGGGCGGAGTCAAAAGAGGAATCAGTGTAGAATCCTTACATAAAGCAGTTTAGTTAGAAGATTCCTGCGCGGAGGCTTTCAGCAATGAAGCAGTTTAGTTAGAAGATTCCTGCGCGGAGTCTTTCAGCAATGAAGCAGTTTAGTTAGAAGATTCCTGCGCGGAGGCTTTCAGCAATGAAGCAGTTTAGTTAGAAGATTCCTGCGCGGAGTCTTTCAGCAATGAAGCAGTTTAGTTAGAAGATTCCTGCGCGGAGTCTTTCAGCAATGAAGCAGTTTAGTTAGAAGATTCCTGCGCGGAGTCTTTCAGCAATAAAGCAGTTTAGTTAGAAGATTCCTGCGCGGAGTCTTTCAGCAATGAAGCAGTTTAGTTAGAAGATTCCTGCGCGGAGTCTTTCAGCAATGAAGCAGTTTAGTTAGAAGATTCCTGCGCGGAGTCTTTCAGCAATAAAGCAGTTTAGTTAGAAGATTCCTGCGCGGAGTCTTTCAACAATGAAGCAGTTTAGTTAGAAGATTCCTGCGCGGAGTCTTTCAACAATGAAGCAGTTTAGTTAGAAGATTCCTGCGCAGAGTCTTTCAACAATGAAGCAGTTTAGTTAGAAGATTCCTGCGCGGAGTCTTTCAACAATGAAGCAGTTTAGTTAGAAGATTCCTGCGCGGAGTCTTTCAACAATGAAGCAGTTTAGTTAGAAGATTCCTGCGCGGAGTCTTTCAACAATGAAGCAGTTTAGTTAGAAGATTCCTGCGCGGAGTCTTTCAGCAATGAAGCCGTTTAGTTAGAAGATTCCTGCGCGGAGTCTTTCAGCAATGAAGCCGTTTAGTTAGAAGATTCCTGCGCGGAGTCTTTCAGCAATGAAGCAGTTTAGTTAGAAGATTCCTGCGCGGAGTCTTTCAGCAATGAAGCAGTTTAGTTAGAAGATTCCTGCGCGGAGTCTTTCAGCAATGAAGCAGTTTAGTTAGAAGATTCCTGCGCGGAGTCTTTCAGCAATGAAGCAGTTTAGTTAGAAGATTCCTGCGCGGAGTCTTTCAACAATGAAGCAGTTTAGTTACAAGATTCCTGCGCGGAGACTTTCAGCAATAAAGCAGTTTAGTTGAGTAGATTCTCCAAATATTTTGAGCCTGGGGAATGATCCAAGGATATAAGTACATCGGATCACGGGGAAGAATCTCTTTGTGCAGACCACAGTTAATCTGCGGAACTCCCCGCCACAGGATGCTGCAAGGGTGTTCTGTTTCTGTTTATTAAAATGTACATAAAGCTCATTATCCCTAAGTGGTTTGCTCCTGAAAACGGGAAGGGGGGGGAGGAAGATGTGAGGAGGAGACGTGGCTCCGGGGAACTTCCTCGTGGTCTCCTTTCCTTGTCCCAAAGAGGGTGGGATATCAGCGGTGCGGTTTTGTTTTTCCCCCCCTTTTTTTCCTTTCTCATCCTCGCCTCTCGCTTCTCCAGCTCCTTCGCAAGGCCAGCGTCCCTGCGCCCCAAGCCGGAGACCAGTGCAAATCCCGCCACAGAAAGACGAAGACGAATCGGGAGGCATTTACACGCTCGTTGTAAGTAGCACGTCGGGTCTGTTTTGGGGAGAGTAGCGTCTTGGCGGTTTGGGGAGAGGGTTAAGAGGTGACACACACACACACCCCGGCCCTTCGAGCGTCGGACGTTCCAGCTTTTTTTCGGGGGGGGGGGCTAAGCAACTTGAACCCCGAGCCGACCTCTTAAGGCGTCCATTTTGTTCGCAGATCCGCAACCGGAGACATTACAACACCTTAAAAGAAATTTTAGACGCGTTGGAGTATAAGGAAGCGCGCGAGAAGGAGAACTCGGAGGGCTGCAAGACCGGGAAAAGGTGGGTGATGGATTCCCCCCCCCCCAAATTACGCTCACTTCATCTCCCATCTTTGCAGCTTGGCTCGCTAACTCGAGTTCTCTTTCTCCCCCCCTCCCCAAATTCTTCCCCCAGCCTCCTGAAGAGCCGGAAACGAGGAAGCAAGCTGACCTCCCCTCATCAAACGAAAGTCTGCGTGAAGGATGAGACCCCGGACTCCAATTAGTGGGGGGGGGGCTGGTTTCCCGTACCCCACTCCCCCACCCCAATATATTTTTGGCCTTGTTTGTTAAGCTTTCTTTCTGTGTTTGGACTTCCAAGGCTGCTCCATTTCCCAAACCCAGAACCACTGTGGTTTTTGTGTGTGGGGGGGGTCCCCATCACCCCCCCCCAAACGGGCAGCCACCTGCTCCCCAATTTTAGCTGGAGAGACCCCCCCCCTCTTGCTCCCAGCTTTCTTCCCCCTTTCTCCAGCGTGCAATGTGGGTGTTGAAACGCGCCCCCCCTCCAGATTTCCGACCCCCAAATGCGAGGGGGGGGGAGGGCTTCCTTTCCGAAAGATCCAATTTGGGGGAGAGGGGTGGTCACGGCTGGTTCCGCGCCCCTCAACCCAATCAACCCCCTCTTCCTTTCTCCACCAGCAGAGGAATTGGCAAAGTTAAAAAATTTTTGGCAAGGTTTTGAAGGTGGGACTTCAACTCCCAGAATTCCCCCCTCTTCAACGTGTGGAATTCTGGGAGTTGAAGTCCACAATTGCTAGCAGGGGGGAGGATTCTGGGAGTTGTAGTTGTGAATCTTGCCAAACTTTTGCCAAACAAAAACACACACACACATCCCACCGAGCGAATCTTTTAGCCTCGTAGTTTTAGCTCCTATGTTACATCTGCCACGAATACAGTATTAATTTTTTTCTAGGTTTGGTTTTTATAGTGTCCCCTTTTTTTTAAAAAAAAAATACTTTTCTATTTGCGCCTCCCTCTTGGTACATTCCTTGCAACGGTATTATTATTTTTTAAATTACTGGATTCTTCCCGTTGTTTTATCACACAACTTTTTGTATGGAATAAAAACGGGTTTTTTTTCTCCTTAAAGTCATTGGTGAACGTTTTAATTCTAAACCAGGATTGGGGGGCGGGGGGGGGCGGGAATAGCAATAGCAATAGCAGTAGACTTATATACCGCTTCATAGGCCTTTCAGGCCTCTCTAAGCGGTTTACAGAGAGTCAGCATATTGCCCCCAACAATCTGGGTCCTCATTTTACCCACCTCGGAAGGATGGAAGGCTGAGTCAACCCTGAGCCGGTGGGATTTGAACCGCTGACCTGCTGATCTAGCAGTAGCCTGCAGTGCTGCATTTAACCACTGCGCCACCTTGGCTCTGGGAACGGTTGAACTGGGTCTGTTTTACAAAATTCTCCCCCCCAATTTTGCCATATTTTGTTATCCTAGGATATTTGGGGTGGGGAAAAAAGGGGGGGGCTTTGGGGATCCCTCCGCTTGGGTGGTTTTTCTCCTCGACGTTTCACGACCCAACGAGGGAACGTCATCCGTGGCAGAAGGGAGGTGGAATTTGCTCTGTTTCTATAGGAAACGTTCACAGTGGGTATGCAGTAGGCGTAATATATCTTGACTTCAGCAAAGTGGGGAGGAGGAGGAAAGAGCTGGCTGGGGAATTCTGGGAGTTGAAGTCCACCGGTCTTTAACTTACCAAGGTTGATGACCCCTGATTTAAGACTTGTGGACTCCCAGAATTCCCCAGCCAGCTCTCCCCCGCCCCGCTTTTTGCTGAAGTCAAGATATATTACACTTACTGCATACCCACCGTCTATTAAGAAAGTTACACTCTGCAACTGGCTGGGGAATTCTGGGAGTTGAAGTCCACAAGTCTTTAAAATGGCCAAGGTTGGAGACCCCCGATTTAAGACTTGTGGACTTCAACTCCCAGAATTCCAGAGCCAACTCTCTTTTTTTAACTCTCTTTGCTGAAATCAAAGATATATTACGCTTTCTTCATACCCACCGTCTATTAAGAAAGTTACCCTACGTGGCTGGCTGGGGAATTCTGGGACTTGAAGTCCACCAGTCTTACTTACCAAGGTTGATGACCCCTGATTTAAGACTGGTGGACTTCAACTCCCAGAATTCCCCAGCCAGCTCTCCCCCACCCCGCTTTTTGCTGAAGTCAAGATATATTACGCTTACTGCATCCCCACCGTCTATTAAGAAAGTTACACTCTGCGGCTGGCTGGGGAATTCTGGGAGTTGAAGTCCACCAGTCTTAAAGTGCCCACGTTTTCTACCACCACTCTGATGCCCCCGATAAGGAAGATGGGTATGATGGTCCTTCAATACCCCCACCCCCACCCCCCAATTCCTCGGCAAAGTATTGTCCCGAGTCAAATTATGGGTAAAAAGACTTTTAGGGTGAGGGGTAGTCCTCGATTTACGACTGCAAATCGAGATTGGAACCTCTGTCGCTAAACCATGCAGCCGTTAAATGGATCGCACCTGATGGCACAACCTTTCTTTGCGTGGTCGTTAAGCGAATCCAGCTTGACTTCGCTTGTGGGAAGCCCCCCCCCCCCCCGGGGTGGTTAGAGAGGGGGATACGAGGTTTCTGCAACCGGCAGAAGTACATGCCAGTTTCTAAGCAACTGAATTTCGATCGCGTGGCCGCGAGGAAGGCGAGAACGGGCTGCAAGTCCTAACTTTGAAATGGTCGTAAGTTGAGGATAACCAGTAAAATGTCTCCCTTAGGCTTGTTCTATTCAGCCAAGACCAAAGGTGTTAGGACTTCCCTTGACCACTAGGTGGCAGAATTCCATACAGTTAATGATTCCTCAGGTTCTTTCTATAGGATTTAAACCCACTCGCAAGATTTGAACTCGTGGCCTGGGTCTGGCTTGCCTCCAGTAGGGTAAAAATGCCCACGCAGGATACAGACTGGGTTGGGAGTTTCCTGACGCTAAGTGAGACGTTTGTTCCAGGGAGTTTTGCCTTGTTTTACGACTTTTCTGGCCACCGTTGTTAAGCGAATCATTGAATTTATTAAATGAGTGATATGGTTGTTAAGTGAATCTAGCTCCCCCCCATGGACTGTGCTGGTCAGGAGGTCGCAAAAGGGAATCCCGGGGCACACTGCAACCGTCATAAATGTGGGTCAGTTGTCAAGTGTCCAAATTTTGATCACATGACCAAGGGGATGCTACAAGCGTCGTAAGTGTGGAAAAGGGTCCTAAGTCACTTTTCAGTGCTGTTGTATCTTTGGACGGTCACTAAGTGAATGGTTATAAATCGAGGACTCTGTATTTCCAATTCTTAAAATAGCCAAATTATAACAGATTGGATTTTTTTACTTGACAACTTCAACTCCCAGAATTCCTTGGCCAGCTCAGCTTCCTCAAAGTCCACCCCTATTCAATCACAGTGACTGGGGGATTCTGGGAGTTGAAGTCCACCCCTATTCAATCGCAGTGGGGGGTTCTGGGAGTTGAAGTCCACCCCTATTAAATCACAATGACTGGGGGATTCTGGGAGTTGGAGTCCACCCCTATTAAATCACACTGACTGGGGGATTCTGGGAATTGAAGTCCACCCCTATTAAATCACGGTGACTGGGGGGTTCTGGGAGTTGAAGTCCACCCCTATTCAATCACAGTGACTGGGGGATTCTGGGAGTTGAAGTCCACCCCTATTAAATCACAGTAACTGGGGGATTCTGGGAGTTGAAGTCCACCCCTATTCAATCACAGTGACTGGGGGATTCTGGGAGCTGAACTCCACCCCTATTAAATCACAATGACTGGGGGATTCTGGGAGTTGAAGTCCACCTCTATTAAATCACAATGACTGGGGGATTTTGGGAGTTGAAGTCCACCTCTATTAAATCACAATGACTGGGGGATTCTGGGAGTTGAAGTCCACCCCTATTAAATCACAATGACTGGGGGATTCTGGGAGTTGAAGTCGACCCCTATTAAATCACAATGACTGGGGGATTCTGGGAGTTGAAGTCCACTCCTATTAAATCACAATGACTGGGGGATTCTGGGAATTGAAGTCCACCCCTATTAAATCACAATGACTGGGGGGTTCTGGGAGTTGGAGTCCACCCCTATTAAATCACAGTGACTGGGGGGGTTCTGGGAATTGAAGTCCACCCCTATTCAATCACGGTGACTGGGGGATTCTGGGAGTTGAAGTCCACCCCTATTAAATCACAGTGACTGGGGGATTCTGGGAGTTGAAGTCCACCCCTATTAAATCACAATGACTGGGGGGTTCTGAGAATTGAAGTCGACCCCTATTAAATCACAATGACTGGGGGGTTCTGGGAGTTGAAGTCGACCCCTATTAAATCACAATGACTGGGGGGTTCTGAGAATTGAAGTCCACTCCTATTAAATCACAATGACTGGGGGATTCTGGGAGTTGAAGTCCACCCCTATTAAATCACGGTGACTGGGGGGTTCTGGGAGTTGAAGTCCACCCCTATTCAATCACAGTGACTGGGGGATTCTGGGAGCTGAACTCCACCCCTATTAAATCACAATGACTGGGGGATTCTGGGAGTTGAAGTCCACCTCTATTAAATCACAATGACTGGGGGATTTTGGGAGTTGAAGTCCACCTCTATTAAATCACAATGACTGGGGGATTCTGGGAGTTGAAGTCCACCCCTATTAAATCACAATGACTGGGGGATTCTGGGAGTTGAAGTCGACCCCTATTAAATCACAATGACTGGGGGATTCTGGGAGTTGAAGTCCACTCCTATTAAATCACAATGACTGGGGGATTCTGGGAATTGAAGTCCACCCCTATTAAATCACAATGACTGGGGGGTTCTGGGAGTTGGAGTCCACCCCTATTAAATCACAGTGACTGGGGGGGTTCTGGGAATTGAAGTCCACCCCTATTCAATCACGGTGACTGGGGGATTCTGGGAGTTGAAGTCCACCCCTATTAAATCACAGTGACTGGGGGATTCTGGGAGTTGAAGTCCACCCCTATTAAATCACAATGACTGGGGGGTTCTGAGAATTGAAGTCGACCCCTATTAAATCACAATGACTGGGGGGTTCTGGGAGTTGAAGTCGACCCCTATTAAATCACAATGACTGGGGGGTTCTGAGAATTGAAGTCCACTCCTATTAAATCACAATGACTGGGGGATTCTGGGAGTTGAAGTCCACCCCTATTAAATCACAATGACTGGGGGATTCTGGGAGTTGAAGTCGACCCCTATTAAATCACAATGACTGGGGGATTCTGGGAGTTGAAGTCCACCCCTATTAAATCACAATGACTGGGGGATTCTGGGAGTTGAAGTCCACCCCTATTAAATCACAGTGACTGGGGGATTCTGGGAGTTGAAGTCCACCTGTATTAAATCACAGTGACTGGGGGATTCTGGGAATTGAAGTCCACCTGTATTAAATCACAGTGACTGGGGGATTCTGGGAGTTGAAGTCCACCCCTATTAAATCACAGTGACTGGGGGATTCTGGGAATTGAAGTCCACTCCTATTAAATCACAATGACTGGGGGGTTCTGAGAATTGAAGTCGACCCCTATTAAATCACAATGACTGGGGGGTTCTGAGAATTGAAGTCGACCCCTATTAAATCACAATGACTGGGGGATTCTGGGAGTTGAAGTCGACCCCTATTAAATCACAATGACTGGGGGATTCTGGGAGTTGAAGTCCACTCCTATTAAATCACAATGACTGGGGGATTCTGGGAGTTGAAGTCCACCCCTATTAAATCACAATGACTGGGGGATTCTGGGAGTTGAAGTCCACTCCTATTAAATCACAATGACTGGGGGATTCTGGGAGTTGAAGTCGACCCCTATTAAATCACAATGACTGGGGGATTCTGGGAGTTGAAGTCCACCCCTATTAAATCACAATGACTGGGGGGTTCTGAGAATTGAAGTCCACCCCTATTAAATCACAATGACTGGGGGATTCTGGGAGTTGAAGTCGACCCCTATTAAATCACAATGACTGGGGGATTCTGGGAGTTGAAGTCGACCCCTATTAAATCACAATGACTGGGGGGTTCTGAGAATTGAAGTCCACTCCTATTAAATCACTATGACTGGGGGATTCTGGGAGTTGAAGTCCACCCCTATTAAATCACAATGACTGGGGGATTCTGGGAGTTGAAGTCGACCCCTATTAAATCACAATGACTGGGGGGTTCTGAGAATTGAAGTCCACCCCTATTAAATCACAGTGACTGGGGGATTCTGGGAGTTGAAGTCCACCCCTATTAAATCACAGTGACTGGGGGATTCTGGGAGTTGAAGTCCACCCCTATTAAATCACAGTGACTGGGGGGTTCTGGGAGTTGAAGTCCACCTCTATTAAATCACAGTGACTGGGGGGTTCTGGGAGTTGAAGTCCACCCCTATTAAATCACAGTGACTGGGGGATTCTGGGAATTGAAGTCCACCCCTATTAAATCCCAGTGACTGGGGGGTTCTGGGAGTTGAAGTCCACCCCTATTAAATCACTATTCTGTATTTCCAATTCTTAAAATAGCCAAAATATAACAGATTGGATTTTTTTACTTGATAACTTCCAGATGGTGGACTTCAACTCCCAGAATTCCCTGGCCAGCTCAGCTTCCTCAAAGTCCACCCCTATTCAATCACAGTGACTGGGGGATTCTGGGAGTTGAATTCCACCCCTATTCAATCACAATGACTGGGGGATTCTGGGAATTGAAGTCCACCCCTATTAAATCACAATGACTGGGGGGTTCTGGGAGTTGGAGTCCACCCCTATTAAATCACAGTGACTGGGGGGGTTCTGGGAATTGAAGTCCACCCCTATTCAATCACGGTGACTGGGGGATTCTGGGAGTTGAAGTCCACCCCTATTAAATCACAGTGACTGGGGGATTCTGGGAGTTGAAGTCCACCCCTATTCAATCACAGTGACTGGGGGATTCTGGGAGTTGAAGTCCACCCCTATTCAATCGCAGTGACTGGAGGATTCTGGGAGTTGGAGTCCACCCCTATTTAAGTTGAGATCTGCCATGGAGGAAAACCCCCCCCCCCCAATGTTGGATTCCCACCCAGCACCCGAAGGGGGCAGCCCTACTTGGGGGAAAAATGCCCTCCGGCTGCTTCCGCTGAAAAAGCCAAATTGAAAAAGGCGTCTGAAAAGGGGGGGGGGCGCGGGGTGCCAAGCCCCACACGCTCCCCCCCCTCTGCTTGACCACCCTTGCCAACAAAACGGGGAGGGGGAACCACCGCTCCCCTCCCCGAAAAAGAAGGGCCGGCCCCCTCTTGCCGTTTTAATTTGTTGATGTACCCAGCGATACTGTGCTTTCTGCAGTGGGGATGGGGGGAGATACAGACACTTGGGGGTCCAGGGGGAGGGAAGTGGGGCGGCGTCTTCCTCCCCCACCCCCTCCTTCTCCCCCACTGAAAGCTGGCACTGCCAACTTTCTCCGGTGAAGATGCCAAGAGCATCCTGGAATCAGCCTCTCCTCCTGTGGCCTTGAGTGCCATGGGATGGGGGGGGAGTGAGGAGGGGGGAGCCAACACACTTTCAAGGACTGGCGAAGGTGGCATTTTCCAGGGCACGGTGGCATTTCAGGAGGGAGGGGTCCGCAGTACGGGGAGTCCTCGACTTATGACGGCCTTCAAAGTTACGACGGGGCTAAAAAACTATTTAAGGTTGGTCCTTGCACTCTGGACCGTCCCACCGTCCCCGATTGTGATCGAAATTCAGACGCTTGGCCACTGACTCGTATTTACGACGGCTGCAGGGTCTCGGGGTCGGGTGATTCCCCCCCCCCACCTTTACCACCTTCTGATCGGGGGAAGCGGGATTCACTTAACAACCATTTGCAGCGATTTAACAACTTCTTTTAATCCGACGGGGTGGAGTCTGGCCAGCTGAATGGACGGGAGTGGCCAGATGCCATCCCTGTTGCCGGTGCGGAGTTTTGTTCGGCAGATACATTCTCATTGTGCCCAGAGAGAGAGAAATATCTGCTTAGGATCGAAGTCACAGCCTCCTGATGACGAGGCGAAAACTCCGCCTCTAGGCCACCGCACACTTGATTCAACCACTGCCGCGATTCACTTAACAACGGAGGCGAAAATGTTGCGAAACTAACAACGGTCTCCTTTCGCGATGAACATTCAGGGCTTGGTTGTTTTTATAAGTCGAGGACACCCTGGAATATGGGGGGAGGGCAGCCTCATCCTTTTTTTCCCAATTCCCTAATCTAGGCTCCGCCCCTGAGGTCTTCCTGGTGGCCTCCCATCCTTCACCTCACCGATTTAAAAATTAAGGGAGAGATCAGCCTGCGTGGAAAGGCAGCTTTTCCCAGCGGCCCATCTGCGGTTTTCTTCAGCCCCTCCCACCCCGTTGTGGGGTTCTCGTTGCGCCCCAAACTTAGAGGGGAGCCCCCAAGGGCGTTCCATACAACGACACCCTGTTTTCACCTGCTCATTTTGGCGTCTCTGTGAAGGAAGGGAGGAAAAATTTGGGGAAGCCAAACTTGGAATCGGCGTCTCCGCTTGATAATTGACGGTTGAGCTGGAATGAATCAAGTTAATTAATTGACTATGTTAATCAAGTTCAAACAACAAAAAATCTTTGACTCCAACTTCTCCCCCCCCACCCAAAAATAGGTTAGCCAGACCTAATCCGCATATCAAAGAAAAAAAAAACGGAGATTATGAAAATGAAAAATAAGAAATAAACGCCGCAGATGACACGTACGGATAGTCCTCTCTTTCCGACCACAATCTAACCCCCAAGTTTCCGTCGCTCAGCGAGACAATGAAGTTTTGCCCCGTTTTGCGACTTTTCTGGACCCTGGCGGTGGGAAAGCGAGTCGCACGGTCGTTAAACAAACCGGGCTTCACACACACACACACACTTGGCTTTGCGTGCCGTTAAGGTCTCCAAAGGGAATCACTGCGATACTGCAACCGTCGTAAGTATGAGTCAGTGGCCAAGCAGCCGGATTTCGATCCCGCGGGGTGCTCTGATCATCGGAAGTGAGAACCGCAGCCCCAAATCCCATTTTTCCAGTTGCCGTTGCAGCTTTGAACGGTCACTAAATGGACTGTCGTAAGTCGAGGACTTCCTATGGCCCCCTACCTCCACGCCGCTCAAATTTCACCCCTAGGATCAGCACAAAACACCTCCAAATCCGGGATGTATATAAAATTATCTCTCTGTACCCCATTTTTTCCTGCAACTATTTTATTGGGGGAATAAAATATTCTTTTCTGATTGCAGTCTAAAAAATCTCATTTTTATTTAATTTTTTGCTGGCTGGCGTTGGAACCCCAGAACTATCCTTCGGGGCGCACTCAGGGGGTGAGGAAGAGGAAGGAAGGAGGAAGGGCGAGACCTCCCGAAGGGCTGAATTGGGGCGGGGGGCTCCCCAGGCTGGCTCTCGGGCAGGTAGCGAAGCTCTGCAGAGCTGGGGCCACCTGAGGCCACGCAGAAGAGCCTCCCTCCTCCCTCCTTCTCCTCCTGCAGGCTGGCATCCGGCCACACCGCGGCTGAGCCGAGGCGAGGTTGGCCGAGTCCCAGCTGGATGGCACCGCCAGGAAAAAGAAGCTGGCAGCTACGAAGGGGGGGACGGAGGGGGGCGGGGGGAAAGGCTGGCAGCATGGAGCCCTTTTGCCATCGCCCACGCATGGTGCGATCCGGGCACGGTGAGAGCTTGGGGTCTTTGCGGGGCCTGTTGGGTGATGCGCCAGTCGGTACCTCCTCCGGGCACTCCTTGGTCTTCTTCCCTGTGCAGCCGGATTTCGAATGCGTGCCAGCCCCTCTCTCTCTCTCTGCAAAGCCTTGGCACTCTTCCCCACCCCCCACCCCCACGGCTTATTTGGTTGGGTAATTTCCCCCCGCCACCCCACTTCTCCTGCTTGAGGAGGGGGCTGGACTAGAAGACCTCCAAGGTCCCTTCCAGCTTATTCTGTTCTATTCTATATTTAATTTTATTCTTACCTTTACCTCTATTCTATTATGAATTCTATTCCATTCCTATTCTATTATGAATTCTATTCTATTATGAATTCTGAATTCTATTCTATTCTATTTTATTCTATTCTGAATTCTGAATTCTATTCTATTCTATATTTAATTATAGTCTTATCTTTACCTTTATTCTATTCTATTTTATTCTATAATGAATTATATTCTATTCTATTTCATTCTATTCTGAATTCTATTCTGAATTCTATTCTGAATTCTATTCTGAATTCCATTCTATTCTATTTTATTCTATTCTGAATTCTATTCTATTATGAATTATATTCTATTCTATTATGAATTATATTCTATTTTATTCTATTCTGAATTCTATTCTATTCTGAATTCTATTCTATTCTATTTTATTCTATTCTGAATTCTGAATTCTATTCTATTGTACTCTATTCTATATTTAATTATAGTCTTATCTTTACTTATTCTATTCTATTCTATTCTGAATTCTGAATTCTATTCTATTCTATATTTAATTTTATTATTACATTTACCTTTATTCTATTCTATTATATTCTATTCTGAATTCTATTCTATTCTATTCTGAATTCTATTCTATTCTGAATTCTATTCTATTCTGAATACTGAATTCTATTCTGAATACTGAATTCTATTCTATTCTATTTTATTCTATTCTGAATTCTGAATTCTATTCTGTTGTATTCTATTCTATATTTAATTATATTCTTAGCTTTACTTTTATTCTATTCTATTATTTCTCTTCTCTATTCTATTCTATTCTATTCTATTCTATTCTATAATTTCTATTCTATTCTAAGTCTGAATTCTATTCTATTCATTCTACTCTATTCCACATTCTTTTCTATTCTATTTATTCCATTCTATTTTCTATTCCATTAACTCTATTCTGCTCTATTCTACATTCTGTTCTAACTTCTATTCTGTTCTGTTCCAGTCGAATCTAGTCCAATTTATCCCAGTCTAGCCTAACCCCAATCCATCCCACTCCTCAGATACCTTTGGGGGGTGGGTTCCCACCGGACACCCCCCCACACCCTTGGCAGAGCAGGGAACCCCCAAATTGCAAAGTCAAATTGCATCCTGAGATTGGCTGGTGGGGAGAAGGGGATAAGATTGTGTTATGGTGTGCGCACACACACACACACACACACACAGACACCCCTGATCAGGGGATTATGGGCAGCCAATCTGCCTTGTGGAAGCAGCTGGTAACGGACAGCCACTGGGGGGCTGGGGGGGGGCAGGATTAAGCCTGACCCGTCATAAAACCAGGACCGAGAGCCAGTTATGGGGCTGGCAGGATGGGGGGGGGGAGCGCAGGATGGGTTTTGGGGGGAGGGTGCAAAGGAGTCACAATTTGGAGAAAGAGTTCGCCCCTCCTCTCTCCAATAGGACCCCCTGGCTAGAGGGAAGAAGCATCCATGGGCGTTTCCGGCAGTCCTCGGCTCACCACGGTTCATTTAGCGACCGTCCGACGTGACTACGGCGCTGGAAAAGAAAGCGATTCGGGGCTGTGTTCCATACTTACGACCGTTGCATCCTTTCCCCGTCTTTGTGGGATCCAACTTCAGACGCTTGGCCACCGACTCGCATTTACGACGGTCGCAACATCCCCCTTCGCCTTATATACAGCAAAGTAAATGTTTATGAGCTTATAGCAGATAATACAAAATAGAAAAGAAAATAGGGAGGAAAAAAGGAGATTTTTTTTGCCAGAAGGAGAGGAAAATGCAGCTGGTTCTCGACTTACGACCGTAATGGAGGACCAAATTTCCATTGCTAAAGCGAGACCGTTGTTAAGTGAATTTAGGCCCAATTTGCGATCTTCCTTGCCGCAGCTGTTCAGTGAATCCCTGCCGTCGCTAACCGAGTCACGTGGTCATTAAGCGAATCCGCGTTGACTTTGCTATTCGGAAGGTCGGCGAAGGGGGATGGCGTCACACACACACACACACACACACACGTAAATCAGGTGACCAGGGAGATATTGCGACAGTCGTAAGTGTGAAACGTGGGCCTCAGTCGCTTTTTAAAGTGCCTCGAGCAGTTACTGAATGAAGGGTCGTAAGTCGAGGACTCGCTGGAAAGTGAATCTGCTGGAGGCAAGCAGCAGTGACCCACTTCTTTCTCAAATCCGATTACAAATCCTGCATAAATCCAGAGCTTCCCAGGGATTAATCCTGCAGAAAGTCTAAGGAAAAGGGAGATATGAATAGACGAGATAGAAATAGATAGATAGATAGATAGATAGATAGATAGAGAGAGAGAGAGAGAGAGAGAGAGAGAGAGAGAGAGAGATATGGATGGAGATAGATAGATAGATAGATAGATAGATAGATAGATAGATAGATAGATAGATATGGATGGAGATAGATATAGATAGATAGATAGATAGATAGATAGATAGATAGATAGATAGATAGATAGATAGATAGATAGATAGATATGGATGGAGATAGATAGATAGATAGATAGATAGATAGATAGATAGATAGATAGATAGATAGATAGATAGATAGATAGATATAGATAGATAGATAGATAGATAGATAGGGATGGAGATAGATAGATAGATAGATAGATAGATAGATAGATAGATAGATAGATAGATGGATGGATGGATGGATGGATGGATGCATGCATGCATGCATGGATAAATTCATAGATGAAAGATGGATAGATAGATAGATAGATAGATAGATAGATAGATAGATAGATAGATATGGATGGAGATAGATAAATGGATGGATGGATGGATGGATAGATGAAAGATGGATAGATAGATAGATAGATAGATAGATAGATAGAGATAGATAGATAGATAGATAGATAGATAGATAGATAGATAGATAGATAGATAGATAGATATGGATGGAGACAGATAGATGGATGGATGGATGGATGGATGGATGGATGGATGGATGTAGATAGATAGACAAACAGACAGACAGACAGAGATAAAGAAAGAAAGAAGGAAGGAAGGAAGGAAGGAAAGTGAAAGAAAGAAAGAAAGAAAGAAAGAAAGAAAGAAAGAAAGAAAGAAAGAAAGAAAATTATAGATGGAGACAGAGAGATGATAGAGGTAGGTAGTAAGTTGGTATAGGCTGATAAGTAGAGATGTATGTATGTAGATAGATAGATAGATAGATAGATAGATAGATAGATAGATAGATAGATAGATAGATAGATAGGATCTCTCTGATAGATGATAGATGTAGATGTATAGATATGTAGATACAAATATATAGAAATACATAGATGTAGATGTAGATCTATAGAGAGAGAGAGAAAGAGATAGACATAGATACATATAATATACATACATGTACATATATAAATTTTAAAGGGCCAAATTTACTGAAGAGCCTTTAAAGCTTTTCTCTCCCCTCTGGGGATCCCTAAGGGAATTTTAGGGTGCAAGCCTAGAATTCCCCCCCCCCCCCCGAGAGCTCCCCGAAATATAGATGGAAATTTGAGGGTGGGGGATGAGTGGGGGAGGAGGGGGTTTCTGAACTCCCCAGCCAAGCTCCATTCCCCCCCCCCCGACAGCCCCTGACCTCCCCCCCCCCATCCCTGGATCTTTCCCCCTTTGCCATGAATGGAGGGCTCCTTGGTCACCACGGCAACCCTCTTCCTGCAGACAAGCCCGCTCCCCGTCGCCATGGCGACCGTCCCACTTTTGGGATGTGCCAACTGTCTTTGCCTGCACATCGTTGGGGTGTTTTTTTTTTGGGGGGGGGGCGGATCTCTGCACCAAAAACGCCATGCAGGGAGGGGAGGCCACGTCTCTCCCCTCCCCCAGGACACCTTCCCTCTCCCCCCCACCCCCCCACCCCCAAAAGCTTTTATGGGGAGGGGCTCGCTCTTTAAGATGGGTTGCCCCCCCCCAAATTGGAAAAACAATGGAGGTTCTTTTCCAGGTTTTGCAAGCATGTTCAACTTTAGCTCTGTCGCTTTAGCCGGGAGTCACTAAAAATAAAACTCACATCCTCCACTCCCCCCCCCCACACAAATGGGTCCATTTTAGGCCCTGTCCTGAAGCTGGATGTGCAGAAGTTTGGGGACAAATATCTGGGAGGGGTCCTAGGTGGTCTCGGAGCTGGGGGGGGGCTTTTCTGGCAGGTGTTTCGTGACCCAACTAGGGAGTGTTATCAGTGCTAGAAGGGAGGGGGGGGTTGGAGAGAGGAGGAGGAGGAGGAGGAGGAGGAGGAGGAGAAGAGGAGGAGGAGGAGGAAGAAGAAGAGGACGAAGAGAGGAAGAGGAGGAGGAGGAGAAGAGGAGGAGGAGGAGGAAGAAGAAGAGGACGAAGAGAGGAAGAGGAGGAGGAGGAGAAGAGGAGGAGGAGGAGGAAGAAGAGGAGGAGGAAGAGGAGGAGGAGGGGAAGAGGAGGAGGAGGAAGAGGAGGAGGAGGAAGAAGAAGAAGAGGAGGAGGAGAGAAGAAGAGGGAGGAGAGGAAGAGGAGGAAGAAGAGGAGGAAGAGGAGGAAGAGGAGGAAGAGGAGGAGGAAGTGGAGGAGGAAGAGGGGGAGAGGAAGAGGGAAGAAGAGGAGGAAGAGGAGAAGAGAGGAGGAAGTGGAGGAGGAAGAGGGGGAGAGGAAGAAGAGGAGGAAGAGGAGGAGGAAGAGGAAGAAGAGGAGGAAGAGGAGGAAGGAGGAGGAGGAGAGGAAGAGAAGAGGAGGAGGGGAGAGAGGAAGAGGAGAGGAGAAGAGGAGGAGGAGGAGAGGAAGAGGAAGAGGAGGAAGAGGGAGAAGAGGAGGAAGTGGAGAAGAGGAGGAGGGGGAGAGGAGAGAGGAGGACGAAGAGGAGAAGGAGGAGAGTGTAGAGGAGGAGGAGGAGAGGAAGAGGAGGAGGAAGAGGACGACTGTGAAGTCTTTAGTTCTCTATGAGTTTGGTTGTTTCCTTGCAGACGTTTCACGACCCAACTAGGGAACATCATCAGTGCTGGAAGGTGCAAACCACACTCCTTTGTAGTGCTGATGATGTTACCTTGTTGGGTCGTGAAACGTCTGCAAGGAAACAACCAAACTCATAGACCCCCAAGAACCTCCCTCCCTCCTCCTCCTCCTCCTCCTCCTCCTCCCCTTCTTCTAATACTGATAATGTTACCTAGTTGGGTCGTGAAACGCCTGCCAGAAAACCACCCAGCTCAGAGATCACCAAGGATCACAGAGTCCTTTTCTTTTTCCTCCTACTCCTCCTCCTCCGCTAATACTGATAATGTTCCCTAGTTGGGTCACGAGACGTCGGCAGGAAAGCCACCAAGCTCAGAGACCACCAAGGACCCCTCATTTCAACCCCGAGACCCAAATATTCTCCTCTATTGGTACAAATATCTGCCTGTGGATGAGTTACAGGAAAGGGGGAGACTTTAGCTGGCCAGGGGGGGGGGGTTAACCTGGCCAAGGTTCCCCTTATCCATGCTCTTCACCCACCACTTACATTATATCGGATCTCTGAGCCGTCGCTTGTCAATCAATTATTAAGGCGAGGGATGGTGATTGCCGTGTAATTAAACCCCCTGGCCCGTCATTAAATGACATTTCGCGAACGGCTGTTGCAATTCCAAGCGAGGAACGGAGGCTTGATGGAAAGAAAGCCTGGCCTTAAGTAGAAATATACGGGGGGGTGTGTGTCCCTTAACCCCCCTTATAGAGGGAGAAAGCCTTCAGAGATTTTTTGGGGGGGAGGAGGGGTCCCTGCATTCCCAGTAGCCCCCAGTCTCTGCCCTTGAAAGCGGGCATCCGTGCAGGATTTGTGCCATCCCATTTTATTTTATTACTATTCTGTTCTATATTTTATCTATTCTATATTTTATTATCTATTCTATTTTCTAATTCTGAATTCTATTCTTTCTATGTTTTATTATCTATTCTATTCCTAATTCTATTCTATTTCTGTATTTTATTATCTATTCTGTCCTGTTCTATTCTATTTTATTACCTATTTTATTATCTTCCTATATTTTATTATCTATTCTATTCTATTTTCTAATTCTGAATTCTATTCTATTCTTTCTATATTTTATTATATATTCTATATTTTATTATCTATTCTATTCTATTTTCTAATTCTGAATTCTATTCTATTCTTTTCTTTCTGTTTTATTATCTATTCTATTCTATTCCTAATTCTATTCTATTTCTGTATTTTATTATCTATTCTGTCCTGTTCTATTCTATTTTATTATCTATTTTATTATCTTCCTATATTTTATTATCTATTCTATTCTATTTTCTAATTCTGAATTCTATTCTATTCTTTCTATATTTTATTATCTTCTATATTTTATTATCTATTCTATTCTATTTTCCAATTCTGAATTCTATTTTATTCTTTTCTTTCTATGTTTTATTATCTATTCTATTCTATTCCTAATGCTATTCTATTTCTGTATTTTATTATCTATTCTCTCCTGTTCTATTCTATTTTATTATCTTCCTATATTTTATTATCTATTCTATTCTATTTTCTAATTCTGAATTCTATTCTATTCTTTCTATATTTTATTATCTATTCTATATTTTATTTATATTCTATTCTATTCTATATTTTATTATCTTAGCTTCCAGTGCTCGCTTAGAAAGGATTTTTCAAAACGACCATCAGAGCATTAGTATTTCTTATATTATTATTAACACGCTCTGATGCAAAAGAGTTAGATGTTCTACTCCCCCTCCCCACCGGAAAAGAACTCTGTTCCAACTGCCACCTGGGGCATGGGTGTGGCCAGCATGTGACTCATCTGGCCTGCCGTTTGGGATGAGAATCAATGGGGCCGGCCTGAGGGAGAGAAGGGGAGAGAAGAGGCCGATCCTAACTACAAAATTAATAATCTTAACAAGATTATTAATATATATTCTGTTTTTTTTTCATGAAAGCTGAAATTCCACCTCTATACACATTTTGCTATTTTAAAAAAACGACATCAGGAGTTTGTTGTTGTTTTTTTTAAAGTTTTATTTCTCTTCTTTCACAGTAAATCTGATACAGGCAATTAAATAATTCTGCAAATAAAAACCAAGACCAAAAAATAATCATAATAATAATCAAGAAAGTTAAAAAGCCGAGGAGTTTTTTTTAAAGTTATGAGTGCCATTCATACATACGTGTTCTTCAAAGGTGCATCTTTAAAACTGTATAACGGGAGGAAATTTTAATGGTACCGTGAAGAATAAAACCCGAAGAAAGTTTAAAAAAAAATAAAATAAACA